>NC_031772.1:17461568-17696002 GCF_001522545.3 Parus major
CCGTCCGGTCGCGGGGCTGCCACAGAACGGCAGTAACTGACAAACGCCCGAAAAGTCGGGCTGAGAGAGGCGCCATGTTAAACTGTTAATAAATAGTTGTCTTTGTGTGCTTTCGGTTTTGCACGCATCCCCGGGGCTCTGACCCCCGCAGTCCATCACCCCCAGACACGTGCCTGGGGCGCTACGAGAACCATGAGGTGTTGTCGCTTGACCCCCACAAATGCTGCACATATCTTCAAACAGTGTTAGAGAAGCATCGCTGTGTCTTTAGTACTCATCACTGGCTTTAGTGCTGAGCCTTGGGTAAAGTTTTTTCCGCGGTTTTATTTATGTATCTTCACCTCCCGCCTTATTTTGAGTAGCTCGTAACTACTGTGTCATTTTAGGCAAAAGTTACAGGGATAGTGACTTTTCTCCTATTTTTTATTGCTTGCTTTTGAAGTCTTAACGTTTCCAATTAGGAATATATAAAAAAGAAGTTTTTGATTATTATAATCATTGTTGATGTTGATCACACTCTGATGTAGGTCATGAGCATTGCAAATACACATCATTTGCTGCAGTACTTCCCAGCAGTTAGCAGTTTCTTCTGCGTGTAATTTCTTCCTTATTTTGTAAAACAGAGATTGTCCATCTCTCATCCTTTCTCCTTCTCACTACCACTTTCTCCCCTCTGTTGTTCTTAAAGTACTTTGACAGTTTAAACAACTACTTTTTTTGGAGTGATTATTTTGTTGTGTAGACTGAAGCGCTAATTAAGGGGCTTTCTTCTTTTTCTTCTCCAGCCCTCAAAAGTTAAGCATAGAGTTTGATTTTTGTAGGATGAAAAGATCTGAGTTACTAATATTTATGGTCTGGTTTGCAGTCACAATTAGTATTTTATATTCTGAAGAACACTATTCCATTTGGACCACTTCACTTTTTGTTTTATTGTGATAGTCATATTTTTTTCCCTGTTGCCCATAATCTTGTTTGTCTTTTTTTTGAAACGCATGTATAATACGCAGGGGTTGTAATTAAATTCATTCCATATTCTTATGTTGTTATTGCCACAATTAGAGTTACTAGCAGGGGGCTGCTTTGGAGGAAGAGGATATGGAAGCTCATACATTTTCCTTGCAATTCTTAGATTACTTGCAGACAGAATAGGATTATTTCAGATTATTTGTTATTTTGAAGGTCAAAAAGCATTGACAGAATAGATCTGAGATTGTGTGCAGTCTTTGGGTGGGTTCTGCCCACAGAGTAAACAGCCCTGTGACAGACAAACTGCTTTTAAGTAGGTAGACATAATGATTTCTTGATGCTTCAAACTTTCCTTCTGTTCATGAGCTCAGTTCTCATTCAGTTTAGATGTTTGTTAAAACTCCCATCCCGTGCAGAGCTCATCTTGAGCAGTTTGCACTTGACAAGATGTGTGAAGGGCTGGGCTTAGCACTGCAGCATCACACATGGTACTGGACATTGCACGGGCTTTACCTTATTTCTGTCCAGAAAATTTTTAAAAATTTTTTAAAATTGAGTTGGAGAGAAGGAAATGAAAAACAAAAGCACACCCGGTCTTCCTCTTTTGTTCCCATTTCCCACAAGTGCTGTTGGCTGTCAGCTGCCCAAGTTCCTGTCACTTCATCCTCTGCTCTCTACAGTTTTGTCCATGTCAGAGGTGTGCAGAAATAAAGGACTGGGGGATCGCTGTTAGAATTCTTGGAAAGATGTGCAAAAAACTGAATTTGGATGGAAAAATCTATTCCCAGTACTTGTGGAAGATTGACTTGCAGTGTTTTAGAGGAAAATCATCAATCAATACTAGTCTGTTCCCAGAGAAGTTTTAAACAACTGTTACAAGAATACTTTTATTTCATGTTAAGATCCTAGGGGCCTTCCATGTCCCAGATGAGAAATTTGGAATGATAAAAACTGGAGTAACCTCCTAAGAAACTTTTAAAAAGAGCTGCCTCTGTAAATATTTATAAAGAGGCATCAAAAACTTTTGCTCCAAAAAAAATTATTTTTTTTTTTTACCTTGTTCTTTCCCTTTTATAGAGAGGAATCTTTATCATAGTGACCTAACCTGTTTCTACCAGTTCATACATTGTACAAAATAAGCACAGCAATAGGAAAACAAGTTTTGAATCTTCCTCACTTGAACTATCTGGTAGTCAGTGAATGTAGGGGGTGTTTTTTTAAAGTTGACAAAATAGGCTTCGTTCTTGGGGTTTTTTAATCCAGGCTTTTTACCTCATATTGTAATATTGGTAATTTAATTTTAAAGTTTTCATTAAATTGTCTGCATTTTTGAGTCAGTTGAATGTCTTTGTTCTGAGTGATATTGCAGGGTGGTTTGAGGTGTGTTACTTGATGCCACAATGATATAATTGGAAGTAAGTCAACACCAATCTTCTGTATTCCCTAAAGGGACAGTGAAAGTTCTCTGTCTTCCACACTGTTCTGGAATGAGCATAGGTAGATTCTTTGGTTCTTCCTGAAGAAGAGCAAAACTGTGTCATCTTCAGTGCCAGGTGTGCCCCAGAACCAATATCTGCAGCACTTAAATGAATTTCTCTGGGAGAGGAACTTACTGTAGAGACTTTGTTATTTCTGGTTTTGTACAATACTTTCTGTTATGGCTTCGCAAGCTTTGTATCAGGGTCTTTACAGGGCTTAACTGAAGTTATCTTCATTTTCTGGGAAACAATTTGCTGTGTTAGAGGGGTGTTTAATACAAAGTCTGCAACAGGGTGACCTTAACATTGTGTGAATTTGAAAGTTTCAGTTCTGTTACAGACTAGCTCCTTGTACCCTCTGTTTGAAGGATGGAAAAGAGAATGCTTTTTATGTGCCTCTACCTCACCAAAAGAAAATATCAAAGTAATGCTAAAATGTGCTGTGTTCACCATAAAAACAAATGTCTGTGGCCTGTGAGAAAGTAGATTTTAAATTGAATTACCAGAAGTGTCTTTTATAAAGGGAAAGCCTAAGGATAGTGCTGAACCTCATGAAATCACATTTTGTATAGCTGGAGCTCAGCTCGTGCCTGCAGGTGGTTTGGAAACATGAAGGAGTTCATGGATGGGTCAGTGGCAGGCTCTTCCCTTGGTGTGGCAGCAAGAGGAATAAGAAATTGTAGAAATTCAGTGGCAAATAACATGGAAGGCTTTATGTTGACTTTAAAAGAGGTGAAGTGTCCTGATTTATTTACTGAAGGAAGAGCATAAAGCTTTCATAGCCTGTGATGAAATGTAGTTGTCACTCAGGGTGGGTGATGGATTGATTAGTGTTGGTGGTTTGTTTTGTTTGCTTTTGTTTGTTTTTTTTTGTTAGGAGTGAAACCTTGAAAAAGTCAAGAACTTGATGACACAGATTGCTGACCAGTGTCAGCTGCAGTGCCGTTGTTGAAGCAGTTTATTTGCAAGTCCAAAATCTGCATAGTTGTAGAAATTTCCATCTGACTGGATCCAACTGAAGGTTTTAATGGGTTTAAGCTAGATGCTTTGTTGGGTAAATGCATCTGTCATGTAAAGCAAAGGTAAAAAATAGGCAATAAATTTGAGACTGAGATGGCTTTTATCTGTAAAATGAAAACCTGTGCTTTGGATGAGCTACAGCCCTCAAAGCTGTGGCAGCTGTGGTTGGGGGTATGTGGCAGAGTTGAAGGGCCAGGCTTTGATTCTCAGCAGAGTTGGTACTGAAGGAGGTTTGAGAACCTGTGATCAGCTCCAGGGAGCAGCAGGCAAATGAAGCAAAAGGCATTTTTAGAGTTAGGGGTCCCTGATGCACTTGGTCATGGTGCACCCTTCCTTCCCTTCTCACAGAGTGTGTTCAGACATTTTAAATACAGCTTGGTTTGTGTGTTATGTGTGCTAGACTGAGCTTCCTTTCCTGAATCAGCAGAGTAACGTGTGCACTTTGCATGATTTTTGTCCCATAAGGGTGAAAATGTTTAGGTTTTCAAGTGGCAGCTTCATTCTTTTTTCAGCTTGCAGGGTATTTCACCATTGAAGTTATACTTCAGTGTGGCATTGAAACCAACCTTAACAGTGAGATTGTTTGTCTTACTTTTGCATTGTGGGTTTGTGATAATGTTGCTTGTTTGGGTTTTTTTAAGATCCCATTAAAGAAACAAGTTAAAAACAAAGGGTTTTTTTTTCACTTCTTAGTGAATGAAGTGTGATAACTCACACCATGTCAACAGAAAGAAATTGTGTAATCTTCCTTGAACCAAATAAAGGGTCTCTTAGTGGCTTTGAACTGTTACTTTCTCATTTCCCTTGTGTGTCTGGAGGAAGATAATTGTTTACTTGTCTGAACCTGTTATGCCGTATTTAAGCTCCAAAATTACTTCACCCACATCATCAAGCATCTTCAACTGTACCAGGTATCACTTGATTAAGCCCCTATGGATTAAAAGTCAGTTCTAAACAAAGTAAAAAAGTGAGTGTGTGCTAACAAAGTGTTAGGTTCAGAATCTCTTAGGAAGTGCTGGATGCCTCCATCTCTTTCCAGAGAGAGTATCTCTTTTCAGAGAGTGTTTCAGAGCTTTAGTGCTCAGGTATTATCTGATCTAGTCAGGTCATTGTGGTACAATTCCTCCTAAGCACAAGAGAAATGCAGTACTGTGATAATGGTCAAACACGAGCAGCTCACCCAGAAAGATTGTGGGGCCTCCATCTGTGGAGTCGCTTGGAACCTGGCTGGACATTGTCCTGGGTGACCTCCTGTACCTGTCTCTGCTTCTGCTGGGGGTTGGACTTAAGGATCTCCAAAGATCCCTGTTGTGGAGTGGAGGAGAAAGGAGAGGACTCAGAGGGGGTGGCATCAAGTGTGTGCAGGGTGTGAGGGTTTGTGTCCTTGGCCAGTAGAGCTGCTTCATGCCAACACAAACAGATTGTGTGAATCCTGAGTGTAAAACCTTACTTGGTTTGGCAGAATTAGTGTTCATTTATAAGAAGGTCCAAAATATGAATCTGCTCTAGGACTTAGAGTGTCATGTTGCTTTTGCCTGCAGAAAATCATTGTTGAGTTAAAAATCAAACACTGTGATGAAGTGCTCTGTTTCTCCACCATTGTAAAACCATATTTTACTTGTTCAAGTAATATAATGGTCGGCTGATTTTATTTTCTGGTTTTGTATTTTTTCTGACAGAAGTAGTTTTCTTATGACATAGCAGGTGTGGGGTGCTCACTCCATTATTTTAATTGGGATAAGAAAATAAAAAAACTCCTACTGGAGGTTTTATCCTCTTTCACTCTTTCCCACAGCTTTAAGCTATTTCCTTCATGTGTGTTCAGCCACAATATTGACATGTTTTATGTGAAACAACAATGCAGGCTCTACCCTTGTAACTGAAACCTTTGAATTGGGCTAATTCTAACTTTTTTCCTTCTCATCAGGAAAAGCTTTAATGAAGATTTGCAGGTGACAGAATACTGGCCTGATTATATCAAAGTTTAGGACTAGTCTCTCTTCCCCCCATCCTAAATAAAATATTGAGAGTTTTGCTGTGGGTTGTTGGATTTCTGCTGTTCACAGAGGGATGCAGTCTGAAGCAGAGGATGGCAGTCTACAGTTTAAAAGTACATCTGGTTTTATTTTTCTTTAATTATTTTTCCTAAGGGTTGTTTAATTTTGTCTGCTTAATAGTAGTTCTGCAGTGTTTCTGTTTCAAAAGTGAAAAATGACTGACACTGTATTTGAAGCACCTGTAAACATGAATTTAAAAAAAATTGTGCCTTGAACTATTTTTAAAGTTTAAACATAGAAAAATCGTAGACAAGTGTTGAACTTAAGGAAGGCATATGGTTAAAAAAAAGCATATTTGTAAACATTGGGATAGATAAAAGCTGGAGAGGACTCCTGTACCATTTTCAGGAGCCACTTGAAATTCAGATGAGGGACATTTGTTTAGAGTAATAGTTGGTAGGTGTTTGTTTAAAGAAAATGCACTTTCAAATTATTGTTCCAGATGTTGACAATAACTGGGACATTCCCCACTTCCACTTGCAAAGTGTCTGAAGAAAACAAATAGAAATTGAGTGCAATAACAAGGTTTTCAGTGCAGTTTCAGAGGACAGTCCAATGTCTCCTGGGTTTGCTGCTGGAGTGGTCAGTGCTGCTCCTTCCAGTGCCCTGGTTTTGAATTTTCATCGTTTCACATGCCTTCAGAAGAAATATAATTATGTGAATGTGTGACAGCTTGGATCCAAATGAAAACTGTTTGTTGAAATTGTATTTATCCAAGGTGAGATGATTTGCTTTTGGGAAGCACAGTCATCAGCTGGTGCAGGGGGTGAGGTCGTGATGGGTACCCACAGTGTCACTGACCCTGCTCAGCTGGGCAGGGGAGGGAGAGGACAATGAAAAGTTCAGGTTGAGATAAGGAAGGGACATCACCCAGCAATTGCCATCATGGGCAAAACAGACTCTGCCTGGGGAAATCAGCTTAATTTATTGCCCATCAAATCAGAGTAGGGTAATGAGAAATAAACCCCCAATATTAAAATACTTTCTACCCATCCCTTCTTTTCTCCTAGGTTTAGCTTTACTTGATTCTCTGCCTCCTCCTGGTGAGCATTGCAGGGGGATGGGAGTTCATGGGGGCTGTAGTTCAGCTCATCACACTCCTTCCCTGCTCCAGTGTGGGGTCTCTCCCATGGGAGATGGTTCTCCATGGACTTCTCCCATGTGGGTCCTTCCCATGGGCTGCAGTTCTTCCTGAGCTGCTCCAGCGTGGTCCTTTCCCATCCCACAGGGTTCAGGAAGGGGCTGCTCCAGCAGAGGGTTCCCGTGGGCTCACAGCCTCCTTTGGGCATCACCCTGAGCAGGCGTGGGGTCCTCCATGGGCTGCAGCTGTGTCTCTGCTCCCCCGTGGCCCCACCATGGGCTGCAGGTGGATCTCTCCTCTGACCCTCGTGTGCCTCACCTGTGTCTCCTCCCCTGGCCTCAGTGGCTACAGGCTTGTTGCTGTCACATGCTTGCTCCTCTCTCCCAGCTGCTGTTCTGCAGCAGGTTTTTTCTTTTCCCAAATACATAATCCCAGAGGCACTGCTGATGGGCTCAGCCTTGGCCAGCAGTGTGTCCCTCTTGGAGCAGGCTGGTTTTGGCTCAGCTGGACATGGAGGAAGCTTTTGGCATCTCTGCACAGAGGGTTGTCACCCCTGTAGCCTCCCACTACCAAAACCTGGCCACACAAACCTGGTACAGGTAAGAACATCCAGGGAACAGCACTCAACAGCCACTTGGAATGAAGTGTGTTATGTCTAGATTAGGACACAAGCTGTCTAGCTCTTTATTTATTCTAATTATTTGTGGACTCATTTATAGGTAATTTACCTCCTCTGGATGTTTTGTTATCCTGTAAGGGCCAGACATTTATTGTTTGCTCTAACAGCACTTGCTCTGAATGTAGGTAAGGAATGGTACGTTCCAAGGTAGCTCCCAAGGTCACAAATCAGGTTCATGGCCAAACCAATAATAGCAGGGCACCTTCCCCTTCAGTCCTGTTTTAATTAGGCTGAACAGTGTTGAAATAGCTCTACAGTGGTGGGGAAGCTGTTTGCTTAGAAAACTCAAGTGTGAAAACACTAATAAATAGTGTGGGGACTGTCAGTGTAGAGGAGCCTGTTTGCCTCAGTAGTGCTTCAGAGATGGTTCTGTATTTTTTGGCTTGTATGTTTATTAAAAACCACATGCTTATAGGTTCTGATCAAAAGACTGTGTCTGTACTGCAGAGAATAAGCATTTTGCAGCAGAAGCTTTAAACAAAAATAATAGATTATTACTCTCAAGTATAAATAAAATCAATAAATAAAATTTTACGAGTGACATAAAATCACTTTTTATAGACCCAGATAAAGTATTGCCCTAAATTAACATTTTTCTCTAGTGAAGTATAGTAACACCTTTACTTAGATTTGACCTGGTATACCATAACAAAGCTTATGGTACAAAATGATGAATAATCAAGACAAAAAAAAAGTTGAGAAGGCTTTTTAGTATTAGTTTGTATGTATTTTTTGATTGGTTGTCAGCAAGAACATTTTGCTCTGAAAATGATAATTTTACATTAGTTAGTATAAGATTTAATGAATGGTAGTAGATAATGTTTCAAGTATTAGTCACCAAGACACATGCATACTATTCTGAATTCATTCTGTATTGACAACAATAAAACAATACTAAACTCATCTATAGCTCCCATTTTCTTTCTAAAATGCTGTTACCAAAACAAGTTATTTATAAACTAAATGAGCAGAATTCCACATGTGGCTTTTTTGTTGTTGTTGTTTTTACTACCAAAAATGTACTTTCTTGTGGCCTTTCTAAATGTGCTTTATTTCTTCAGACCATCTGGAATGCATATAAAATCTCTTTATATGCTTTTACTATCAAATAATTCTGAAGAACTCTAGGTTTTTTTTCACTTAATGTGAGTAAATTGTCATTAAATCTCCCTTCTAAAGGAGAGCATGCAAGCTGTTAAGGCTGCAGTGTACCATTATCATCTTCTGTAATGTTTTCTAAGTATGCCTTCCATCCATGAGAAAAAGGGAAGCCCAAGATTAGGGAACTGGCAGTTGTGTAGCAGCATGAGTCCAGTAATTAGAGGGAAAGACTTTTGGACAGATTGAGAGAAAAATTTTAAGGTACTCTTGAGAGTTAAAGAGCTTTGTTCTGCTCTTTCAGACTTGCTCCAGTGATTGATGGTACACATGTAGTCTCAAAAGAAAAGTGCCCTTCACTCATGCAGAAAATCTTTTCATTGTAAAGTGCTATTTTGTTTTATTTTGAGTACCTCAGGAGATCTAAAGAAATTGCAGATAATTTTTTTTTTTAAATGGATGGTTTATGCTGTTTTATGTGGTTATTTTCAGTGGTTGGAATAGTCACTGGCACTGATGTGAGGATATTCACTCACAGCTCAAGAGAGCACTCACCTGTACATCTTTCTGATAAAATGAGATTTTATTTTTTTTAAGCAATAACAAATTGAAAGTCAGAAGTTAATAAATTGATGTGTTCAGGGAAATAGTAGTGATGGTAAAGGTGGCTGCTCAGGTTGAATATTCAGAAGTTCTTATGACCAATAAAACAGGCACATGTTGTGTGAAGAAATTACAGAAAATGTAATTTCTTCTTGCTGTTAGAAGACTATTTTGAAATTAATGGGAAAACAAACAGTGGGAAGGGTGGAAAGCCTTTATCCTTCATCTGGGCTCACTTCTGCTGGGGATAGGGCAGGTCAGGAGTTGAAAAAGCATCTGGAGCTGCAGATAAGGGGTGGTGAGTCAGGACAGATCAGCTGCAGATTCCAGAGGGCTGATAAAGAGGGGAGGGAGCAAACAGCTCTGTGGCACTTCTTAACAGGGGCTGAACACCCTTGGCCTAGGTGAGGGCAGCTGGAAAAGCCTTGTCCTGGGAAGTTGTAGGAGTTTTGGGAGAAATAAACCATGTAAAATTCCAGGGGATAACATAGAGCTTATGTATATATGTATATATTACAGCTTTCTAAGGCAAGCCTGGCATTGGGGTGTTGTTTTTTACTGTAATCAGTAAATGTACTCCAGATTGTTCCTGAGGTCTAAAAGTGTCTAATGAAAGTTGCCAGAGGATTATTTTTTATTAGTTAATCATCAGCATTCAAACAGATCAAGGAATGATCTGGACCTGCATGGTTGTCAAGAAACTCTTGACAAAATTACCACCACACAGCATGTATGTTGATGGTAGATTTAACAGAAGTTTTGCATCAGCAAATTTTCATATTCAGTGGACCTGTCATATTCACTCACCTATTCACTGTCATATTCAGTGGACCTGTTTGTTTTGAAGTTTGCAGGTGAAACTGTTCTATTAGTTCTAGTGGTTTATATCCCAAAGGTGACATTTTAGGTAATAAAATAAAGATTTTATTATTCTTACCTGTCTGGCTTCTGACAAGCAGAATATTACATTTTTGCTGTCTTCATGTCATAGCAGCATCACCACTCAGACTTCCTTAAATTTTGTCAATAATTGTAAACAGTGAAAATTACTTAAAATAGACTTTTTATGCTTTTTTGTCAATAAGGCTACACCTACTATTTCACTCAGTATTTAGAAAAATTACATGCTTTTTATTTGCTCTGATATACTCAAGCAGAAACAAATGTTTAAATCTCATGTGGATGTGTATTGAGATTAAACATAAGCTTTCAAGCTTGATAAATTGAAGTGAGATGTGTAAGTAACTCTGAGTATTGTATTTTAACAGTGAAAGCAAGTTGAATACATTGGTACAGAAACTCCATGACTTCTTGGCTCACTCATCAGAAGAATCTGAGGACGCAAACTCTCCTCCAGCATTATCTAAAAACAAAAGTATAGGTAAAAAGACATTTTATGTTCATTTTCAATGTATATGTGATTCAAAAGCCAAGTAACTTGATGTTGTTATTTCACTATATCACGCTTCACTGGGATAATTATATCAAGTCTTAAGTGGTGATAGCTTGATAAATACACAATAGGCCTTTGATACAATATTTATTTCAGTTCTGAATCTTTCTAAAGGTGAAAAAATCTGATCTTCTGCTAATTTCCCTTCTCTGAAACATGAGATATCAAACACACAGGTACCTGCTGAGCTAGGAGTTCCTTGTTCAGTGTTTCTGAAATTATAAATGCAGCATCTTGTTTTTTCTGCTGTGGTAATGCTTTTACAGTCCTTGTAGGTGTGGAAGAAGTTGTGGAGATTGTTTCCTTAGTAATTTGAAAAAGATTTCTACTTATCGTCTAGAAACATTTGAAAAGAAAATAATACTTTTTAAAAAACTAGAGGCCTACACTAGGTCACAATTGATATTGGAAATTATTACTTTGAAGTTAGGTACCGAAATTTAAACACTTCCATGACAGTGATTACAAGTGAAATCATTTCATGTCAGTACTAAATAAAATCTGTTTTCAAATTTAACTGGTTAAATTTGTTTCTTAGGTGAACTTGGACTGGATACAGGTGCAAAGCCTTTCTACTGATTAATGAGCTAAAAGTTGTGTTGATGTGGTAGACTGCAGGAGAAGAGTGTGCTGGCTGTATTTCAGAATTTATTTTCAAACTCCAGTTGTCTTAAGTAATGTCTTCCATGGGTTTTCTGGCTTGTAGTTTTTATCTTTTAATGTTGGGTTTTCTGGCTTGTAGTTTTTATCTTTTAATGTTTTGTTTAGAGAAGGAGTCTGCTGCCTGTAGCATTCACCTCCTCATGTCAGCATCAAACAGAACTGTTAGCACAGGAGAAAGAAACAACTCATGTGGTGCTTCAGTAGAACAGTAAAATAAACTGATGTAGTGCATCTCAAAGTGAAATTTTGCTGAGGAGCACACGGGGAAAAAGAAATCTCTTCTTCCTCTGTAGTTAAAAATTAGCATTTGTTTCTTTGCCATAAAACACAGATTGTCTTTGAAATGGATGCACTTGCAAATTCATAGCATATTTTTGTGTTGGTTTTGAGGTCTAAAAGAACATATTAGAGTTGAAGAGTCAGGATTAAACACTTAAATATTAGAATTTACTGTGCAAATTTCCTTCTCATCCCAATGTTCTGTGCATAATGAAAATGTCTTTAGCAACTGTGCTTGCTTTTTTTTTTTTTCTTTAATCCAGAGGGTGCTCATTACAGGCAGAAGTTATGGATGTGACTGGGGCCAAGTCAGATTTATTTAGTAATGGATCTTATTTTATTCCAGAATGTGGAGGATATATGAGCTATAGGGTAGAGTGTTGTGAGGAGGGAGATGATGATGAATGTGGTTAAGCATGCCCCAGGAAGGCTGGATGTCAGAAATCAGTTGGGTATTAGCTGGTATTACTTCATACCCTAAACTTTTGTCCCTGCCACACACAGAAGGCAGTTAAAACAGGAAGCAATATTTGCTTTATAGCCTTAATAATGTTCTTTATCTCCTCTGCACTGGAACTGGATGTCTCCCTCTTTTCCACTGCATGGCTGCCAGCAGGAGAATCGAGAGCCAGCCTGCCTGCTCTTGTTCCAAGAGTGGAACAGCAATCCCAGGGGAAGCTCTGCTCCCTGATAGCCCTGGAGTGGCTGGGCAGGAGCAGCCAGGCCAGCTCTGGCTGCAGCACTCGGGCTGCTTCGGTGGGCACACGGAGAAACTGGCACTGCAGCGTGTTCAGCTGCCTTTGGAATAGCACATGTGCATCAGGCTGCCAGTCTGAGTGCAGAGTCTGCACACACTGGGGCTGCCAGAGCAGGGGAAGCTCTGCCAAACTCTCCAAGCTGGTATTTTCCATGGGTTTATCACTCAGGCAAAGTTGGTCAAGAGCAGAATGTGGGCAGTATCCAAGCTGCAGCAGAAATATTACCCTCCTTCCATATCTCACGTTTCTCCCTCACAATAGGGAATGCCTGTTATTCTGGAGAAGAAATGTCAGGTATTTAAAAAGGCCAAAAACACTGTCTGCTTCCATTTTGTATTTCCTCCTTCACATGTGGATGATTTTCCCTGCAATTTACTCAGTTCTGCAGAGGTCAAATATCCAACATTGAATTCTCTAAGTGATTCAGTTTTTTCAAAGTATAGAAGTAAATTGTTTGGTTCTCCCCAAAACTGAAGTTTAAGGTTAAAGAAGTTGTGGTGCTAGTAGTCTTCTGTCAAAATCACATTTTTAATGTGATAAGTGTCACATAATCCTGTATAAGGCTAATAATCCTGATAAGTATCCTGTAATTATACTTCCTTCTCAGTAGTATCTGTTAAAATCCTGCTGTTCCTAAACTTTTTGAGCAACTTCATACAAGAATCATTCAATCACTGAACTCCAAACCTTCCCTTCCATTTCCAGGACTGGTGGATTGGAGCAGGGGCCAATAGGTTGCAGGTCTTTAGGCTTTATATTCCACACTTCCCAAGCTTGAAAAATAGGAAATTATCATCAGAACCTGGATTAAATGGGATTTTTGTCTGTGGTTCCGTGATCCCAGATTTAATACTTTGTTGCTTATGTCAAGATGTGTGAGAGAAAATACTTGTAGGAAATTCTCAGAGATCAGCAGAAATGCACTAATGATATTATTACATCTCTGGAAGTCAGTTACCTCTATGCAAGCTGGTGAAACATAAACAATGCTGTCATGTGCAGTGTGAAGAACTTCTGATGTTCCTTGCATTCCAATGGACTCCTTTAATTTGTCTCCATAGGTAAAAGTAGAGAACCTAAAGGAAGCCCAGCTTCAATGGAGAACAACAGGGATGAGGTAGGAATAAAAAATGCTTTTGAATTCTAGTTGCATGTGTAGTGCACGGTGGCTGAGATCACTCTGTTGCTTTTACAATAAATACTTCAATAATGTTGTCAGAAGCAGCCATAAATGTGCTCCCCCTTCACCCTGTTCTCAGATAACAGTAGGTACTTAATTGTTCTTTAGGCGAATATGCTTCCTTTAAAAAAAAAAAAATGGACCTATGTTAAACTGAGCAGAAATTTTTCGTATGGTATTTCTTACTTCAGTCTGTTCTATTGGAAACATTCTGGTAGACAAGGTCTTAACATTGTAGAGAAAACACAAGTGCCAGTGTCTTGCCTTAGTTTGCCTTTACTGCTGTAAATTCAGGTATTTTCTACTGGCCAGACCTCGTTGTGATCTGAGTGCAAAAACCATTGAAAAAATCAGTTTTGCTCTGAAGGCAGCCAGTGCTTTCTGGCACGTGAGCCACATACAAGAGTCTGTTGTGCTGGCAGTTCGTGGCTGCTGCTCCTCCTGAGTGCCAGAGCCCTCTGGAAGGGTGTGTTGGAAAAGGGGATGGTTTCTTCACGTAGCAAGAAGAGCATTCCCAGCCCTGTGTGAGCTGCTGACTTCGGACCTGAAACTCCAGAGATTCAGTTTAACTGAGCTGGCATGACTGTTGAAATTGTCAGTTGTAGTTACTGTTTTTCCTGCTGCTCTTTTAAAATTATTTTTTTATAAGGGCACTGATGATTTGAGTTGTTTCTAGTTAATGCAAAAAACTGTTCTTTGACAGCTCCCTTGGATATAAATGTGTTGATTTTTACATTTTTTTCTTGTTTCTAGGGAAGTAGTTCTTCAGAAAGAACCAAATCCTTAGGATCATCCCGTTCCAAAAGGTTGGTTTGGAAAATGATAAAAAATAAATAACTTTCTGGGTGTGAGAAGCTATAAAGCTATAGAAAAGTGGGTGCACTGCGTCAAATATTTTAGGTCCACACCGGTAAAAATCCATGGAGTGCTGGTAAAACAAATGCCTCATAGTACTTTTAAAATCCAAACTATTTCTCAGGATGAAAGGCTAAGATGCTCAATCTTGGTTATTATTTACAAAGACAAGATTATTCCATATCTTCAGGACAAAGGAGTTTGTGCAAGAGTTCTTTCAGTCTTGTACATGTAGGATTCTTCCAAAAACGTAATTTGGGTCATAGAGGAAAAAAAGGCTTTATGTGCTTGACTGTTGGGAGAGTGCAGCATCAGACTGTGCTGTTGGGTTGTCCTGTGCAGAAACTGCCATTTTCTGTATCCCTGCTTAATCCTTTATCCCTCATCTAAAAAAATATGGAGTGAATTGTTTACCAATTGCTTGAACCTACAAATTATTTGTGTCCCAAGTAAGAGCAGACTCAGTCCAGTCAAACTCTTCCTCATCTGCTCTCAGCTGATGCTCACTCAAATTCTGTCCTCTGTGATTTTTATTAAATCTCAGTGAGCTGTGCAGGGAGTTGAGTTTTCAACAGCTGCCATAGTGCTGTTCTTTAGAAGTCTGTATCTCTTTTCACTCTCCTTTTTATCCAAGTTGCTTTATTTTATCATGTCTGCTGGAATTAATATTCTTCAGTCTCCTTTTTATGTTTGTCTTGATGCTATATTTGCAAGTGTGGTTTTGTATTTGGCTTTAGTTTCTCCCTCATCTTTTGAATCCAGTGTCCTTCTGAACTCCTTTTATTTATATACTTTTTTAGTTCTGCTTTTTGCTTCCTGTCTTATCACCAAAGGGGTTTTCATCCATTTATCATACTGTACCTTATATTGACAAAACCAGTATCCTGCAGTAGTTCATGCATTTCCTTCAGACTACTGAAAAATTTGCTTCATATTCTGTATTATTTTCTCCCCATCCTGACATAGTAAATTCATTCATTTTCATGGATTCAGTTTTAAATTATTTTTGTGGAATTCTGTCAGCTGATCCTTTTGTTCAGTGGTTGGCTTTTTCATTTCTTTTTGTATTTCTTTCATTTTCTTGCAAGCATCTCTTCTGCCAAGATGCTTTTTGTAATTTGCCAATATCTGTATGTTCTCTTTGTGTTGCCTCTTAAACCTGAACGATGGATAAAATTAATGAGCAGACATTTACTTGTGTTTCATTTAGACTTTTTTCCTGGAATTGTGACTTTCTTAAAAATACATCAAACCTCGATTTTACAACAAAAAGATTTTATTAGTATATACCTCTGTTTCACATGAGAGGGGAAAAATCCTGTTACAAACCAGAAAATTATCTTACAATTGTGTAGTAATAACTTGGAGCATCCCAACTCATAATGTCTTTAATTAATTTAAAAATAACTTAGTTTTTCACAGTTCATATGGTGTTTTGCCTGCAAGCTTACCTGAATTGCAGTTTGTACTATTTGTCAGAGCATGTTTTTTTTTTCTGTCTATGCAGGAAACCTACAGTTGTAACAAAATATGTTGGGTCAGATGATGAACAAATCATAGATGAAACTGTAAATGAAGATATTTCAAATGAGAACTCAGAGAATGATGTAGATATGCAAAGCTTGCCTAAAGGTAGGTCATGTTTGGTTTTTTTTTTGGTTTCTGAATTCAGCAAATTAGCCAAGATTATGATGCAGCATAAATAATTCACTAGAATTAACATGTATCAGTAAATGCCTCTCGAAGGTCCTGTTGGTTTTCTGTCCACAAAAAAGAGGAACCTGAGCACTTTCAGTTTGGAACCCAGCAGATTTTAATCTGTGGGTGCACACAGATATGCTGGTGGCTTAATTTCAAAAGCCTGCTGACATCTGTATAAAACCATCACAAAATGGGAAATTATTCTGTTGTTTTGCAGGAGTCTCAAGCTCTGTCACTTGGAGGTCTTATTTTACTGTTCTTTGAGGTTATTAGCAATTAGATCAACAAAAGCAAAACTAACTCTGGGGGTAAAATGCCATTATTTGATCTATTTTAAGCACCTTTTAGACACAGTTAATACTGTAGGCCTACACTCCTCTGCTCTTAGCTGCAGTGTGAGTTGGATTAATCTCCATTTTTTACCTATGAAAATTACAGGAAAAACTGCAACTGTTCATTGTGTGAGGAGCAGTATTAAGAGCAGTCACTCTAAAATTATTTATTCAGAATATTAGATTATTTTCAGTGTCCTCACAACAAAACTTGCCTCTTAAATAGGAAAGATGTGTTCTTTCCTTCACGTAATTTAGATTAGTACTTTGTTTAAATGAAAATGTCAGATTTTGAATCTTGTTAAAGACAAAGCATGTTTTAGTCTATTGCTTTTTTATTTCATAAACTGAAATAAATGAAGATGAGGGAAACTGAATAGAAGGAGTCAAAGAGAGAAAAAGGTGTTTTGAGGGATTTAAGTGATGTCCTTTATTGGTAGCACATTCCTGTCCTACACCCCCCAGAAGTGTGACAGTCCTGTCCTGCACGTGCCACAGCAGAGCAGAAAGAGCAGAATTTGCTCCCCAGCCCATTCAGTCCTTGGTTTCTGTCCTACAGCTGCAACACAAATGTAATTTGAAATATGTGGTGTTGGTTTGGTTTTGTTTTGTTTTATTTTTTTTTAACATCTGTGCATTCAAAACTTTGTTGAGTTTTAGTCAACAGATTGCTTTTATTTTATCTTATTTTGGTTGGCTTTATTAATCAGAACTTTTGCACTTCACTTGGATGTGTAATGGTTTCCAATTTCTAAATAAAATTATTCTAGGTACAGTGGTTGTACAGCCTGAGCCAGTGCTGAATGAAGACAAAGATGATTTTAAAGGGCCTGAATTTAGAAGCAGAAATACCGTTAAAATGAAACCTGAAGCTCCCAAAAAGCGTGGAGGTAAATACAGTTTAAAACATCTACTGAAACGGGTTTAAATTGTTGCTCATGACCACATTTGGTACGTCTGAAAATTGTCCATATTTCTGATAAATTATCCTAAAAATACCTCCACTCTTCTGGCTTTCTGTTCATTAGGGATTTTAGCTGACAGAAATTAGCCTCCATTGCTGCTCCTGCAATGCAGCAGTGAAAGCTAAGATTAGTTCCCATTAAATTCCTTATTTTCAGTGGGTATAGGATGCTTCATTAGGTGCAGTTGCTTGGTTGCAATCAGATGTTATGAGCATTCCTTTTTTAAAGGAGTTGGAACCCCATTGATACAGGAATATTCACAAGCAACCATGTTTGAGCAGAGACATGTATGGGCAGATTATCCATCAGTGAGCTAAGAAAAAATCTAAAGCCTCAAACAATATAAAGACTTTTTTGTTCTGTTTTGAAATTGTGGGAAATTCCCTACCAGTGGGCCCTGCTAAGAATTACCTTTGAAAAGCTGCTGTGTCAGCTGATTTTCCATATCTGCTGCTAAAACTGAGAAGTTAGGTAGATTGTAATACTAACAGAAATTAATTTCTCTCCCTCTTTTTTTTTTCCCCCAAAAGCAAAGGAGAGGAGGGAGGATTATGTATAATATAGCCAATAAGACAGTAGATATTTTTGTTAACCCTACTGGCAATATCTTAGCTCACACACCTCCAGCAGTAGCCAGGATAGTCATACAAACAGCTCTTGCACACACTTTTTTCCTTGCCACTGTATCATTTGAGATCCTTGCTCTCTTTTAAAGTAATTTCTTGAGTGTTGTGGGTGATGGGGAGTGAGATGTGACTGTGTGGAAATAAATGTGCTTGTGCATACACCTGGGCTCCTGTGGTGTCTGTGACATTTTGAGCATTGATGTTTTCTCTAAATTACAAACTTTGGAAGTTGGTTCTGTTTTCTACATGCAAGATGTCCTCTTCATATAAGAATGCTTTCTCCATTTGTGTTTATAACAATTCTATATATGGTCCAACAGAACTTTCCAGGGGTACAGTGTTAAAAAGATAAGACACTTGTGCTTGAGTTTTGTGGCTGGTGTCTGCATCCCCAGGACAGTTTGTATCACCTGCCTTTCCAGCTTTTTTAATCTCCATCCTTAGGGAATTTGCAGGCTTTTATATATATATATAATATTTACATTTCTAGTGGGAATTATATGACCTGTGTGTATTAGAAATAGTGGTAGAAGCAGATCTCTGGCCTTTCTAGCAACCAGATGCTCTTATCTAAGACTGTGAGAGGCATTGTGTCATTATTTTCAAGTTCTGTGTCTACAGCATGGTTGTGGTTGTATTTTTGCTAAGAAATTCAGTTAGGAATGTTTTTAACCAAGTAGTTTCTCAGTATCAGTGAAATAGTAGTAGTTTATTTTTTTTGGGTCATCATCATTTGTAGTAGTAACCTGGTTTACAAAGGTTTGCCTCATAAATTCTCTTTTCCTGGTGCCAGCTTGTGGGTTTGAGGAAGGAGGCCATAGTGCTTGTTGTGGAAAACAGGGAAGTGGCTCAGGGCTTGGAAGGGAATATCATGTTCTCCCTGGGTTGGCTGGGCCCCTCAGTGATTCCTGCAGCAGTTTAAGGACTGTGGTGTGTGCCAGGCTTGGATTCTATGCTGCTGTCTTAGGTTCTGCAATGCAGAATGTGGGATTCTTTCCCAAGGAGTGTGATGGGATGGGTGTGTTCATCCACGGTTACAGCAGCGTTTGAACCCGGCCTTTGAGCTGGTTTGGAGCTCCTGAGAGGGGCTTGCAGGTCCACAGGCTCTGCAGGACGTGCAGTCAGGAATAGCTGGAGGCTGCAAACACATCCAGCTTTCAGAATTTCACTGAATTAGGAGCATGGATCAGGTGTTTCACTGCCCCCTGAGCCATCTGAGGCTGTGCTTCAGCAGCAGATTGCTGGGAGCTTGTACTGTGTCTTGAGAATGTTCATTCTGTTCCTTAACATGCTGGTGTTGGAGCTTGGTTCTGATTCTGGGGTAGTGATATTTTCATTAAAAATAGAAAAAAATCAGAGTCTGTACTCAGATTGTAAGTATTAAATTCAACTGTTTGTATTAATTTCCTCATTGACTTAATCACTGAGCATGACAGCAAAGGGACAAGTCACAGTTCAGTGATCTCTTACCAAACCTGTATCTGCTTGATCCCAAATTGGGCTTTTGGAACAGCAGAACTTCCACAAATGATTTTTCCTTTTTCTGCTGTTGAAAACGAAAAGGTCTCCAAGTATTAATTAAGAGCCTGGCATGGAGTAATCCTGCCAGGTCTAAGTTCACCCATTCTAAAGTGAATTGGAGGGCTGGCAAATGTGGATGCAGCAGCAGAGTGATGCACACACCATGGGAGCAATCAGCAACATGGGGAGACCATGTGGATTACTGCAAACCTGTAGTGTCAGAAAAACCCAAAAACCACCACTGAGAAGGGAACAAAATGTGAGAAAAGGTTTTTCAGTCACTATTGCAAGGATTACTTGTGTTTTCTGGAACAGTTTTCTGTGAGAAATTAAAGCTGTATGTGAAAGAAATGTCATAAGATGAACATGAATTGCAGTGGCAATTCATGTTCATTTATTGAACAAAGATTAAATGGGGAATGTTGTCCAGCATATCAGAGCTGCTCTGAAAGAATTTTAGTGATGACTCTAATTTAGGTGTGTTTTCATGAGGTGACCAGTTAACCCAACTTAAATCTCTAAAAGGAAAAGAATTATGCTTTGACCCCAAGTGCAGCAAAGAAATCAGGGGGAAATTCAGTCTTAAAACAGCAAATCTTTACAGAAAGATTTCTCTGGTACTGGGTGGTACAGAAGTAAAGGCCTATAAAAAACCTGACAGGCTAGAATATTAGAAGAAAATGCAATAGATATATACAGATTTTTTAAATAAGGATGAAAACAATTAATGTGTGCTTTCTAATCCTCTCCATAGAAGAAGGGCTCCATGGAATTGTGAGCTGTACAGCTTGTGGGCAGCAGGTGAACCATTTTCAAAAGGATTCAATCTATAGACACCCTACACTGAAAGTGCTTATTTGTAAGGTATGTGGTAAACAGTTCTGTTTGGTTTTGTTTCAAAATGTCATATTAGTTGGTTTGGGTGGGGTTTTTGTGGGAGTAATTCTTGTTCATTAGTCAGTAAAGTTTTCAGTCATTAGCTGTTACAATTAAGGAAATTAAAAGGAGGGGGAAAAAAGCAAATATACTTACGAATTTATATTCCTTTTTTCTTATATCCCAGTTAAACTGGTGGTGGTTTCTTTGTTATTTAGTTTTACAGCTTTAAGGGTATAATCTTAGTGAATTTTTAATGTTAAATGATCTGTCTGAAATTTCTGCCTACTCGTAATGTATTTTAAGAACGGATTCAAGTCTGCATTTCCTGGTAAAGCAATCCATGTAAAACAGCACTGAAATAAGGAGCAGAAAAGCAGCTTCAAAACCATCTCTGTTTCTGCCAGCTCCTGGACCATTTTAATTTATGGCAGCTTTGCAATGCTGGTCTAGTCCATAATCTGAGTTTTCAGCTGTGTGGCTTCCTGGTGGCTCCACACAGGCCCTGATTTGGCTGCAGAGGGAAGAGGTGGGACAGGAAGGAAATGTCCCTGCCTCCTGCTGTGGAGATCTGTGTTAATTTTCAAAGAGCTGCAGAGATCTCTCTTTCATATTTCTATAGTGATGGAGATTTTGTATTTATAAAGATATTGCTAAAGATAGCATTCTGTGTTATAATGTACATGTAGCATTTCCCTGCTTTTCCTCCTCCTTCTTCCCAGTTCTTCATTGTTCCATACTCAGCTGACAGTCAGCCGTGCCCATCTAGTCTGGTGTGCTGGCTTTTCTCTGCATTCTGGCTTGTTTCTTTTACAAAACGTGCTTTACAAAAATCAGCTCACAAGGTGACCTTTTCCCATCTCCACTGGAGTCCCAGCTCTTGTTCCTGGCCTTGCACAGCCATGTTCCTGCAGTGTGACCAGTGACATTGGTCATTTTTGTAACCTGGGTCAGGGTGTTGGGCTCAACAGCAGCTCTTGATTGGGAGCTCTGCTATATGAGTTACATCAAGGGATGTTTCCCTTGATTTTCTCTATTTTTACTTAATTGAACATGGCCTTATGTGAATGTGAGAGGGAGGAATGGAAGCCACTCATTTCAAGCTCTTCCATTATTTCTGAGCCTAGTCCTGCCCTTATTTTTCTCCTACTTAGGTAAAAGTACTAGACCTGAGAAGCTATTTTCCTTCGATTGTAAATGTTCCATCAAGTGTCGAAACATCAGATTTTACTGGGCTTTTATGTTGATTTTGGTTGTTTGGATAGTTTAGTTGAACAGATGTGTGAGTCTGTTCCAGATAATGGGGCATCATCATTGTCAATTCAGGTGATGAAGCTGCTTCTGCATTCTGAATTGTATAAATGCCTGTTCAAAGTAGAGGTACAAATCTGGGAGAACATTTCTTCAGTAACAGCTGGGGAAAAAATGACACCAAACCTTCAAAGTTTCAATTCAGTAGCTGAAGCCATCAATACTCCTAGCTGAGTAATTTGTATTTTTTTTCTTACCATTACCAAATTTTCAAATGATGATGCTTTGTTTGCACCTGGAAATGGAATTCTTGGATGTTAACGTCATGATAAATGCTGAAGACATTTTAATCTAAAGCCTTATGGCATCACATGCTAACATAAGGAGCATCCAGCTGAAAATTGTAATTTTTGTGGAATTAATTGTGTCAGGGAGGATGTGGTGTTGATTTACGTAGGAAATAGATGGAAGAAACATTCAGACTGGAGAGAAACATTCAGCTGATGTTCTAAAATACACAAATATGCAGCCATCAAACAAAAGAGTGTTTCATTTTCCAGCAAACCTTAAGCCATCTAAATAAGTCATGGTTTGGGACATGAAAGATGTTTTTTAGATTAAAACAAATGTAAAAGGCTTAGAATGCGGAAGACCTTGCAGCTGCTGCTTTTACTGGTTTGCTTCTAATGCATGCTGAAATCTAATGAATTGCTGAAGCCCAGTTGAGATTTAATAGAGAATTCCTTGTTCTCTCTCTTTCTTTACAGACTTGCTACAAGTATTACATGAGTGATGACATCAGTCGTGATTCAGATGGGATGGATGAACAGTGTAGGTAAGTGTACAAAAACTAAAGTAAACCCCACAGCTCTACTGGTTTGGGGATTTATTTTTTTTTTTTGCAATTGTGATATTATTGATGAATAAAGACAAGTACGTAAGATCTGAATCAACAATTATTTGTCACCAAGAAATGCTCAATCACAGGTTTTTTTTAACTGTTGTTTTAGTAATGAACAGGAAAATATTTTATAAAGAAATCTAATAACAAACACTTGTAAGATACCACATTTTTAACTAAATTAACATACCACCTTCCTAACACCTTAAAGATAGGGATAAAATCTGACATTCTAAACTTCATGAACCAGAGAAACTCAGTTCTCCAGATGCATCTCACACTTTTGAAATACCAAAGCACTTCTCTGTCCTTATGTCAAATATCTAAATGTGTAATTCAGTCAAAATTGTGCATTGTGTGGTTTCTATGAGCTTATTGTCCACCACTTTTCAGTCTTCATGTACTGCAGTAGCAATGTATGAGCAAAGGCCAGAAAGACTGAAGCTTATTAATTTTACTGTAAAATAAATCACAAATTTACAGGAGAAACAGGGAAAATATAATTTAATTAATTTTCTTCTCTTCTTTAAAGAAATCAATCCTGAAATTGTGTTTGAAAATTACTGATCATTTCAGCTTTGTGAGCTGTTAATCTAATACATGAATTTTCTGACTTGGCAGTTCTCCACTGAGCTTTTCAGACATGCTTTTAGTAACGGCTTCAAGTAATGGATATCTGTTTAGCACCTAAATTTTTAAATATGTGAACTTAATAATGTATCACCTTGATGATGAGGAGACAAAACTCTTACCTTTCTCAATCTCATTGCAGGTGGTGTGCTGAAGGTGGAAATTTGATTTGCTGTGACTTCTGCCATAACGCCTTCTGTAAAAAGTGCATTTTGCGCAACCTGGGCCGAAAAGAGCTCTCGACTATCCTGGATGAAAATAATCAGTGGCACTGTTATATTTGCCATCCAGAGCCTTTGTTGGACTTGGTTACTGCATGTGACAGTGTCTTTGAAAATTTAGAACAGTTACTTCAACAAAACAAAAAAAAGATGAAAGTTGAAAATGAAAAAAGTAAAATCTATGACCACACAGTCAAGTTTTCTCCAAAGAGAAATAATGCAAATTGTAATGGGGAAGAAAAAAAAATAGATAATTTATATTCAGGTTCACTAACATATTCTTATAAAGCACTAATGGTGCCAAAGGACTTGCTTAAGAAAACAAAAAAACTGATTGAAACTACAACAAATCTGAATTCTAGCTTTGTAAGCTTTTTGAAAAACGCTGCAGAAAATGTAGAAATAAGCCCAACTGTGCAACTGTGCCAGCTGAAAGCTTTTAAATCTGTGCTGAGTGACATGAAAAAAGCTCATCTGTCACTAGAAGAAGGCTTGAACCTGGAGATTCAAGCACTGAATGTTAAAATCAAAGATAAAAATACCAAAGAGAAAAAACCCGAGGTTAGATCAGAAAAAAATGAGGTGAAAAAAGATGAAGGAAAGGAGCATGTGGCATTAAAAGAGGATGACGCCACACAGACACAGAAAGAAGTTGTGTCAGAGCGACCTGACAATGAGCCCATGGATCAAAGTGTTCCCTCAGTGGAACAGACAGATAACAAGGCAGCTCCTGGGGAAGAGAAAAAGTCTGGCAGAAATGAAGAACCGCAGTATGAGCCAAACAGTACAGAGGCTTTAGACATGGATATCGTGTCCATCCCCTCGTCTGTTCCTGAAGATATTTTTGAGACTCTGGAATCTGCTATGGAGATTCAGATGCCATCGGATGAGCAGGACAGTGGAAACACAGCAACAGATCATGAGACTTCAAATTCAAATGCAAAATTAAACACTCCTGTGAAAGATACCAAAGGTGGTAGCAAGTCAAAATCGTCGGCTAAAGGAACAAAAGAACTGGTTGTAAAATTGACTCCAGTTTCCCTTTCAGAGTCTGCAGTTAAAGCTGAAGATCAAGACAACAGCCTAGAAAAGGACAGTAAAGACGTTGATGCATCTGAAGGCGTTGATGCATCTGAAGACGATGCATCTAAAGACGCTGACGAGTCTCAAGCTAGGGCAGCAAACTGTGATTCTGTAAAACAAAACCACAGTGCTGGCAGCGAGCCCTCCACGGAGAATGACGCTGTGCCCGTGGAGGACTCGGATCTCCGGAGGTCGCCGCGCGTCAAGACCACCCCGCTGAGGCGCCCCACGGACATCAGCCCCCTGACATCCAACTCAGAAGAGGACAGCAATGACACGAGCAATGAAAAACAAAAGAGGAAATCATCCAAGCAACCCAGGAGGAAAAACGATAAAAAAAATTCTTCTGACAGCACTGCTGATGGTCCCAGTCCTAACAAATCCAAAGAGCCATATGACTTAGATCACAGCTCAGACTCTGAGGAGTTGCCAGCTGTCCTGAAAGAAGCAGGGATGATGAGTCGCAGCTCCTCAGACAGTGAAAGCAACAATGAAGCGCCAGAAAAGAATCAAAACACTTCGGATTTTCAAAAGAGTCCACCAGTAAAGGATGAAAATGGGAAACGAAAAAGGAAAAGTTCCAGTTCCGGTTCAGATTTAGATGCTAAAAGAGGCAAATCAGCTAAAAATGCTGCTGCTGCTAAAAAGAAACGACAAAACTACTCTGATTCTTCAAACTATGATTCCGAGTTGGAAAAAGAGATAAAAATGTTGAGTAAAATTGAGGCTGCAAAAAAATCAAAGAAAAAACACACAGAAAAAGATGATAGTTATGATTCCTCTGAAGAGGAGCAGAAGAAAAAAGCAAGCAGTAAGAGAAAGGTAAATCTGAAGAAGAAGAGAGGTAAATCTTCTGAAGATGATGATGCTGAGAAGTCTCCAGAGAAGGAAATTAATCACTCTTCTAAAGATAAAACGGGTAAGAGGTCAGCTGCTAAGGACAAGATAAACAGAGACTCAAAAGAAAAATCTGCAAAGGGAAAACGCGATGAGTCTTCAGATGCTGAGAAATCTTCACTGGAGAAAGAGGAGAGTCCTGAAGTTAAGAAAAAGAAGGATTCAAAAAAGACAAAGGCTCGGGATGATTCTTCTTCTGAGAGTACTGAGAAATCGGCAAAGAAAGAGCACAAGTCGGAGTCTTCAAAAGACAGATCCAAGAACAAAAAAGCATCAGAAAGCAAAGCAAAGAAATCAGAAAAATTGAAAAAGAAAGGTTCCAAGAAAGAACAAGATGATTCCTCCTCTGATCTTGATAAGTCATCTCCAGAGAAAGGAAGTAGCAATTCTTCTGAAAACGACAAAATTAAAAAGGAACCCGTGTTTACAGAAAAGAGGAAATTGAGAGAGAGAGTAGCTAAAAGAATGCACATTGATTTATCCTCTGATACTGAGAAATCTCCCCAAAAAGAGGAGAGTTCTGATGATGATGCCACAAGGCGTAAAAAACGAACTGAAACGAAAGAAAAGAAAAAAATAAGCCACAAAAAGAAAATTTCCAAGAAAGAACAGAATGACTCATCCTCTTCTGATGAGGAGTCCTACGAAGACACTAAGAAAAAGATTAAAAGAGGATCAGTAAAAGAAAGTAAAAAAAGCAACTTAAAAAAGAAAGTTGTAAAAAAGAAGGTGGTTGTCACTACTTCTTCCTCATCTGATAAGGAAGAAAACGATGATCAGAATTCCACAGGCGATGGAAGCAGCGATGAGCAGAAGATCAGGCCGGTGACCGAAAGCTTGATGCTGTCTGCTGATGCAGGATTTTGTCAGTCATCAGGTGTGCAAAAGATGTTCATGTACACATAGTAAAATACTAACAGAGGTGTTTTGTAAGGTTTGGGTGACATTTAATAATCTAGAAGCAGAAAACACTCATAAGTTGGTAATTACACATTTAAATGTTTGCAGCCTGTCAGGTTTTCTGATGCAGATTTGGAAGCGCATGTTGTAACATTCCTTTCCAGCCAAACTATCCTGTGGCTGTAAGATTCCATGATTTTAGTTTGTGCAGCTTGTGCCTTGAGGAAAAAAAATGATGTTTGAAAACTCCAGTATTTACAACAGGTACTGCCTTGCAGTCCAGCTTTCCAAAGCCTGGCCCTTGCCTCATCTGTCCAGGGACTTTTTAGCAGAAGCTGGTTGGAAGGAGTAGATAATGTGGTGAACTCAAATTTATCATCTCCTATCTATGCACTAGAGGTTGCTCTGGAGACTTGTGGTGTTGTAATATACAATTAAAAAATAAAGTAAGCGATTTTTATGCCTCACAAGAGCCGTGTAGGCTTAGAACAGCTACTTAGAGATCTGCCATTGCTTATTATTTTCATATGTTGTGTCTCTGTGCAGATAATACTGGGACTTGTAGGGCTTTTCCTTGAGTGCTGCCTTAGCAGTGTTTTCCCCAGTGATGTCACTGCTAGGGGAGATGGCAGATAATTCAGGGTTTGCATAGCAATGAATTTTTAATTTTATTTTGCATGTGGTTGTTGCCATAGCCATTAAAACTCCTTTAGACAGACAATTGATGGCACTCAGTGACAGTTTTCAGCACCACTGGGCCTGTGAAAAATGCCTTAAAAATGGATTTGCTCATGTACAGGTCATGGACTTGGTATTGAAATGGCCCAAGAGGAGAAAGTTGGTTTTAATATATCAGAAGTGACTGAGGCATTGGGAGCTGTTTCATTTGCAGGTCACAATGGAGAGATTGGGTCATTATTGGAGAGATGGATAGCAGGATACAAACCGAACAAGATTGTGGTGTGGGATGATTGACAGGAGAGTTAGACTGAGAAAGAAGAGGCTTGGTGTAGACTGGAGACAGAGTGTTAAAAACAGGGCATCTGAATTTCTGTCTGCAGATCACCTCACGGGCAGTTTTAGGAGGGGCTGAGCTTGATGTGTGCCCAGAGGATGAGAGGCAGTGGATACAGCATTTAGCAAGGAAAACTGATACAGATACAAGAAGTATTTTAGACTGAGCTGCCTTCTTGAACTCTGGAGTCTTTGTCCTTGGAAATGTTCAAATGTTGTCTGGCTGAGGCCCTGAAGTAACTGACCTGACTTTGGATTAGCTTTGCTTTGAGGATGGAGTTGGAGTAGAGCATGTCCAGATGTCTCTTTCAGCTTTGGTTACTGTTTGATTCTCTGAAATTCTGCCTGTGTTTGAGTATTTTCAGAGAAGATTGTGGCCGTTGCCTGCAGTTTGCTTTTGGTTTAATAGGTGAATTAGTAAAATAAAGGAGTCTGTTCTGTGTCTGAATAAGCTGTGTAGATTTATCGTTGAATGAGACTTAGGATCTGGTTTAACCAACAGGATACTTTTATTTATCTACATGAGGGACTTCTTGTGATCACCTTGTGTGCCCCTTGCAGCCTTTCAGTCCAGTCCCCACAGGTAGAAAATAAACAGAAATTATGAAATAGGGGATCTCAGCTCATTCAAATTTCTTCCCCTTAATTTCACTACCTAGCAGATTTGTCTGACTTGAATGCAAGACATTAAAGAGAGAAAAAGCAAGGGAGAGACCTGGGAATGTGCCAGTTCCTCAGTCCAGCCAGGAGAGTGCAGAAAATCTCAAGGGCAGGATTCACACTGTGCTGTTCCTTCTCTGTCACATGTCTCACACTGTTGGTCTTGATGTCATGTGGAGTTCTCAAAATACAACTCTTTACACACACTCATAGTGTGAAAACAAAAATAGGAAGGATTGGTGTTCTCCAGTACTTCCCTCCTGGCAGCAGGGCAACCCATGGGCTTGGGAAGCAGTTTGCACAAACTCACAAGTGGAGCTTCAGAAAGAGCAAATAACTTTTTAGGAAATTGATTTCTGATTCCTGAGTATTTAGTCTCTTACGTTTTGGTGTAAAATCCCAAATTCACAGTATGGAATTAGGAATGAATTGCAAGTTGTGCGTAGTAGCGAGCAAAATTGTTAAAACTAGATTTATTTTTATTTGTTGAGACATGTAACTGGTAGAAAAGTGGTATTACCAAGCTGTTTTTAAATGGGGATTGTTGACGGAGATGCAGTTGATCTGTTGTTTATTGTGCTATCATGTATTGTTTATCATTGGATTTACATGTATCAAGTGTTTTCTGTTGGGCTTTTTTTTTCAGGAGATGAGGGAGAGGCTCTAGCAAGGACTATCCCAATGGAGGAGGAGGAAGATGATGATGACGACCCTGAGAATAGGTATGATACCCTCCGTAAGGACTTAAAAACGATTATAACACACCCTAGGCATGGGCGCAAACCGGCGCAACGGAGGAGCAAGCAGGTGGTAAAAAGCACGGCTGCCTGCCCGGTAAAGACTCGCTCACGGGCCTCCTGCAAGTGTGAACGTGGGGCCAGAAAACAGAGGCCCAGAGCCAGAAATGCAAAGCAAATGTTTAGAAGTGGTAGCTGACACACCTGGCTAGGGGGTGTTCTAAAAGCACTGCAGCACTGACCCACTGAGGTTCCCAGTGCACATGGGGGGGTTGGTGACAAGGATCTTTCAGGCAGGTCCAAAGCTGCTGCTACTAAATGTGAATTTCAGCTAGTTGTGGGGAGTAGAAGGTTACAGTTTGCATCTGTGCAATTTGCAGTGCTGCAATATTTTCAGAGTGAATTTGGTTATTACTGTTACTTAATATGCTTTTTAAATTGAAACGCCTTTTCTCAATAAAGAGAAAGCACAAATGTGGGGAAAAACCTATTAGATATTTTCAGCTGTTAATTCAACTGAGTTTTAATCCACTAAAAAGTGGATCCACCTGAAGTTACTAATGTGAGTTAAGGCCATGATTCTACAAGCGCTGTGCATAGGCTCAAGTGGTATCAAAGAGACTAATTATATATTTTAAGTCTTTGCGTAGATATTTTCAGAATTGTGGCTTATATGTATTGCTTCAGTTTGGAATTCAATAAAAAAAAAAAAAAAAAAAAAAAAAAAGAATCTCTGTAAGATACAGTTAGCTAAGACATGTCATATTTTACCAGTACCTTTGTAGCTATCAAAATTAGCCTGGCTAGAAATGTAAAAGCTTCATTTCCTAAATGCACAACATGAAGTATCGCTCAGCTCAGGTTCTTTTTGGAAGTTATTGTAGTTAGACTGAAGAGCTGCTCAACAAATTTTTATACAGTGTTTCAGAAACTGATTTTTTTGTTGTTGTTTTGGCCATATAGCATGTGTGGGACCAGTTGCTGGTGGAGTCTTTTTCTGCTTCTGAGCCTTACTAGTTTAGAATATGGAATCCTTGTTTCACAGAGTTGTGCGTTTTAATACGTGGCTGAAGTAAATTTTAAAAACACTGTTTTATATCCTTTACAGACCTCAGTTTGGCATCAAAATGCTGCTGCTCAATTAGTTCTTGTGTGTTTTCAGTCATCAAATTTAACCCAGTAATTCAGCTCTGTAAAGAAAGATGCTTCTTAGGGATTTAACCCAGTAATTCAGCTCTTTAAACAAAAATGCTTTTTAGGGACTTGACAGCACAGGGTCATAAGCAGAACATGTAAACTTGGGTATAACAAGATTTTTTTAAAATTCTGCTTTAATTTCAGTCCTGTTTTAATTTATTTTTCTCCTTTTTCTTTTTTTCTTTTTTTGTTGTGAGTTTCTGGTTGATAATGAAACCGATACACTTTTGTCAGAAGTTCGGTATTTACCGCTTAAACATTTCTGATAGACTCAATTATGATTTAATTTAAGAGCTATGTTGGGAAATGAATGAACCTCATTGATAAGAAACAGTAACATAAATTCGGGCTTTAAAAATCAGTTTCTGTACTTTGTTTTGAAGCTGCCTCTCTGTTAAGTTTTTATTTAGGGGATCTTTTGAACATCTATTTGTGAGATGAGGAGGTATTTTGTCAATAAACAGTGTTGTCAACCTTCAGACATGTTAACTGGTAATGCAGTCTGACTTTACCTTCATCGTGTGTTGTACTTGGCACCAAAATCAGAGCTATAAACTGTAAAAAGATGGAACAAATTTCGAGAAGTTAAAAACTTGTTCTTCTGTTTACTCAACACAGTGTTTAAATAGTTTACCTACTGATTCAGAGAAGTTGCCTATTTTCTTCCAGGCCAAAGAGGGTACCTGGTACCTGCTGGGTGTTTGTAGTGTGGGAACTCTCCTGTTTGCAAGTCTCTAGTTTAGATGTTCTGTTATTTGCATACCTGAGGATGTGCATGACATGAATATGAATAGCCTTGAAATCATCTTTTTGCCAAAATGCAATATCCAAGTGGGTCATACTATGCCATACAGTGCTGTATGCTTTCATCTTCTGTTGTGTAACTATTATTGGTCCTTCTGATTTTTTAAATGGTACTGTTTGATATGTTTGCAGTAGTTCTGTTTATTAAGAAGTTAATAGTGTATCTAATGCAGAATGCCTTTAAGTATTTGATGGTTACAATAAATTTTTGTAAAACGTTTTTCTTGTCCAAGCATTTAATTTAATCCTACTCTGACAGCTTGAATATCAGCCTCTTCCAACAAAGACAGCACAGTATTTAGAACAAGGTGTTTGGCAGTTTTTACTCATTTTTTTTAGACATATGTGACATTTCATCCAAATATTACTGTCTTAAAATATATTTTAAAGGGTTCTGAATTTTCTAGTAGTATCCTGAAGGCCCATTTAAGCCAGTAGAGCTCTAGCTGGAATTCTGGTGGCTTTATTAGCCACATCCCACCATCCTCCCCCACCCCAGGGCTTGTTTTGGGCAACCTCACTTGTACATATAATTAGTAGGTATTTATGAACACTGAGTGTGAGTTGATGTAATCTAATTGGTAATGAAACATCACAATCATGAGGTAAAATTTAAAATCATGTCTTTTTAAGAAAAAATGTTTTTACAGCTGTAGCATTTGTTTCACCAAGATTTTGAACAATCTCATTGTATTGGTACTGTAAAATTCTTGAACAAGAATGGTGCAAATTGCCTTGGGGGCTTAACTCCACATCATGAGAGGCTGCACCTACTGATCCTGTTCTGCTGCAAAGTCTGAAGGAGCTTTTTAAAGTAGTCCTGCAGTGTAACCAAGCAACCCCTGGGTAATTTCCAATCTGTCTCTTGTGAAAACTCTCTTAGCATGACTTAAAAATCCATAGTCATCAATTCATTGTTTAGCAAAGTGTTCTGCTGGTGTTGCTCTGACAGAGGGGAAATATCTTTAAATCCCAGCTGATATGAAATTGTGCATATGTGCTGTTACTTTATTCTAGAGTTGGTTTGGTGTGTCCTGGTTGAGGTTGCAGCCCCATTCTGTGAGGAACTGGATAAATGTGTGTTGGGAGAGTGCCCTTCATACAAATGTCACCATAAGTTTAGATAAGATGGAGTGGGGCAACATGACATGCTCAAAGTCACAGCAGATCAGTGCAGGAATGAGTAAAAGGGATTTTAAAATATTGCTTTTTTTTTTACTTTATTTTTTTACTTCCTGAAACCCTGTGCTAGAGGTCATATGGCTCTCTGTGTCTCTTAATTAAATCCATTGCTGATGCTCAACTGTTACATCTGAATGGCCAAGAATCTTTTATGTCCTTGACCTGAGTAAATATTACAGTCCTTTTTGATTTCCATGGTTTTCTCTGGAAGAATATGAGTGAGGCAATTTTCACCCTATTGTAGCTTGTTTTTCTTGCTGCTATTAATGCAAATACTAAAATGTTAAAGCTACCATGTGAAGTTTCTTAGCTTAGAAATCTGGTGACTTTAAATGGGATTTTTCATGAAATAGAAATATAATGTGTTATATTGGTAAACATCTACTGTGGTTAATTTAAACCCAGCTTCCAGAGTCCAGTACTCAATTTATAATAATTCATAAGAACCATTTGTTACATCAGTCATTTGTCACATGCATTTATAAGGCCTAATCTCTTTGAGTCTAATGTTGCTTACACTTATCATTCCTGTCAGATATGTAGTTAATTAAAACTGGGCATCTTTTAAATCCTGAATATCTTACAAATATCTCACTTTTTTTGCCTAAATTCATACCAGTAAAAGCATTGAAAAAAATGCAGCTTTTCTCCCTAACAAACAGTCCCATCTCAATTTGGTTGCAAGTGGTAAAGTCTTTATCCTAGATAAAAAACAGGACCAATTTTCTATCATAGCAATAACTTCTTAATCAATATTATTATAAATAATTAGAAACTAATCAGTTTGCCCAATTTGTTTCTTGGTTATGCTGGTGATTAATAGGAAAATGAGAGCATTTTCTCTTTATGGATGGTAGATTTTGTGCATGGTCTTTTTAGGTGTTAGATATATTTGCTATCTCCTATTCCTCTTAAAAAACCAAATACTTCATTAAAGAGCAAATTAAAATGAAGGTCTTGTTTTGCTAAGAACCAAAGTCAGCCTTTTAAAGGTGACTTGTATAGAGGTAAGTATTGCCATCCTTTGCTAATGTACTTGCCAAAACAAGTCAAAGGATTCAGGACTTTCAGGATTCCATTTCAATTTTTTTTTTCAGATCTTTTAGGTTTTTTTCTCTTCAAAAACCTTGGTTTTTTATTAAGCAAGATGTATAGCCAGACCACTGCTCTCTGCATTTTCTGGAGCAGGAGTCAAGGTCAATAATTTGTGTTAAAAGCTGTTAAAGGGAAGCCAACCTGTGACACATTCCAAGCAGTTTCATTTTGAAGAAAAACTTCTGACCATTAAGAGATGGAAGAAATATAGTCTGAATTTCTTATATGAGGAGTTGTTTTATACTGTTCCTGATACATGTGGTGTGATGGGTATTAAAAAAAAAAAATCAACAACCAACCAAACCTTAAATCCCTTTTCCAAATATCCTCTGGGAGGACCTAATGCAAAAAGCATTTGGAAGAGGATGTTACTTACCTGTGGAGTTTAGTAAGTTTTCTTTGGGTTCACACTGCCATTTCTTGATAGATGTGGAACTAAAGTGCTCCAAGAGTCCTGCTTGGTAAAGTTTTAATCAGCTTTTTCTTCTCAAGAGAGAGGGGGAGGGTGTGTTTTGGATGCTGATGGGTGATGTGATTCACTGAACAATTGGAAATGTTTGTTAAACTATTTTGCTTCCATCTTTTAATAATAACTGAATATAAATTAGTGTGAGAGTGTTTCTAAAATCTACACTATTACTCAAAAATTAGAAAATACTGTGTGGAGTGTCAGCAAAGATAGCTTGGGAAGATTCCCTTTGAAAAATTATTTTGTTTTAGGGACACATTGCAGGCTGGAAAATGAAATACTGATTGTTAAAAGCCTATTTTATAATGCTCCATAGAAGTAACAACTCAGTTTTCTGTTGTATAGGAAGCTTTGCTTCAGACATCCCTGTTCCTTTGCCATTCCCAAGTGAAGCCTGAGTTGTGGTTCAGTTCCATGGCTTTTGAGCTGCTGTTTTGACTGGTGTGAGAGCTTTCCCATCCTGAACTATGTACACACAACATGCATTAATTCTCCCAAAAGGCAAGACAGATGAGGTTTCACCTAGAAAACACACATTCCATTTTAAATGGATGACCTCAGAATGAAAACTGTAGTATTCCTGATATTTATATGAGGAAGACCTGGTTTATTTTCTTTTCCCCCCTGGAACTACAAGTACTCTAAGTCCACTATTTTCCTGTGCTTTTGACATACCTGCCTTGGATAGACAAGATTTTTATGTTGCAAGTGCATGTAAAGAAATAATTTTTCCACAGTCACTTTTGCATTAGCTGGAAACTTGTTCTGCTGTGAAACCATGGGAAGCTGAGTGGACAGTTTGTGGAGCAGGAAATAAGATGATGATTTTTATCTGAAAATTCAGGTCCTGTAGTGTTGGTCAGACTCTTTGGGTATAAACACATAAGAGTTTTTGCAAGAGCTGCTGTTAGGCGAGTGCTTGTGGTTAGTTACCCAGATAGACCATGAATAAAAGGAAATCTCTAAGTCTGTACTTTTTATGACCATTTCAAGTCTGCTGAAAAGCAGGAAACTTCTCTTTTAAAGAAGCTTTATACAAACCTGCTTTCAAAAAGCAAGTCAACACATTACATTTAATGTGAGATTTTTTGCTGATAGATCCTGTCTTGCCACAATGACTTTTTATCACGTGTCCTTTTTTTTTTTGTTCAGCTTTCAGCCCTTTTTTTTGAAGTTCTGAATGGTGTAGGATTACACTTGTCATTCATAGATTTACTTGAACAATGGAATAAATAGTGTTTTCTGTTTTACTTCAAAGAATTGCCAAGAAAATGCTTTTAGAAGAAATCAAAGCCAATCTTTCCTCTGATGAGGATACGTCTTCAGATGAGCAGCCGGTGGAAGGAAAAAAGAAACCTGCAAAGCAAACTGAACACACAGGAGATAACGGTAAGCACCGAAAAGCATCTGGGAAAAAGTGGTGCTGTGGCACCTGTCATGATTTCAAGGGTCACTTGGGAAAATTAAGATGGTTAGAGGTGTCAGAAAAAAAATATTACTGATTTTGATCTGTAGTTGCCACATAGAGGCCAATGTATGTGGTCATGAGGATTACCATCTCTTTTTAGTCTTCTGTATGTTTATTTTTTTGTTATAGGCTGGTATTTTTAAGCAGTTAAGAAGTCCTAGGTGTTTGTGAGGGATTATTATCTCTGCAGAACAGTGTGTTCTGCAAGTGTAAAGGAGAGATTTGGCTAACACAGCCATAGGAACAGACATTCCAAGCATTCAGGCGATGGGAAATACTAAACATTTGAGGGGAAACTTGCATGTTGTTGCTTGTAATTCCCTGGAAAAGCACAGGATTTAGCCTAAATTAATTCAGATTTTAATTCTTGTCCAATTTATGTAAGATAAGAAAGTGACTGATATGCATGTGGTACTGACTCTTTTGTGTGACAGGAGAGAAGGAAAAGGAAGACAAGAAGTCTGAAAAGGAAGAAGGTGATTCTGAGTCGGACTCAGAGGAAGAAGAAACATCCAAGAAGCCCAGATACAGACACAGACTGCTGAGGCAGAAGCTCACCGTGAGTGATGGGGAGTCTGGAGAAGAAAAAAAGGTGGTGGTGAAACCAAAGGACAAAAAAGAAGTGGGGAAGCGCAGAAATAGAAGGAAAGGTACATAATGCACATCTTTTTTTTAGTCATAAAAAGTACTTGCTTCTGTAGAATAAATCCAAAGCTTGTCAGAATGGAGATCTCAACCTTTGTGATTTTAAAATCCCTGTATAAGCTTCCTTGTGTGTGAAATCTAGCATTCCCTTATCTTTGTTTGATAAATAGCTTTATTTAAAATGTCAAGTACAAGTGCAGCTCTCTCCATTTGCTGTATCCTCTGAATTGGATTAATCCTGTGGAGTCTTAAAATATCCATCCTAAACAGCAGAGTCAAGCCCAGAATGCCTAAATTTGGGGAAAGTAGTCCTGTCCTTTATGTAATTTCTCTCTTGGACTGGCAGTGGTGCCTGAGGAATGTGTCCATGCTGGAATTGCAGTGGAGCAGGCTGGAGCTGAGCACCAGATGGCACTGTGAAATGAGCCTGGGCTGGAGCTTCATTGTTTCAGGCAGAAACAAAGAACCTGAGGGTGTTTCCTGGCCAGGAAAGGTGCACTGGGCTGCCCTGATCCCTGTGGTACCCTAATGCCAGCCAGCTCTTGTGGTCTTCCACAGAATGAAAGATGCAATGTGATTTGTTTAGCATTTTCCTCTGTGAAAACTCTCATTTTTATCTGTTTGCATATTCGTGGTTCTCCTCCCCTTACATGATTAAAAGTCTTACCTGCAGCATTTCATGCAGGAGGAATAAATGTAAACATTAATTTGAATTAATGTGCAAATAAGAAGCAGTTCAGGGTTCTTTAGTGTAAACCTTTGAAGTTGACTGCCCTCAAACAGAACAATATATTTGATTTCAGTTTGCCCTTTTTTAGCCCTGTTATTGATGTTACCTTCCCCATGTATGTGGAACAGCTCATGTTGTAAGCCTTGTCATTTATAAAACAATTAAACTTTCCACTGTGTTCAAGGTCAAGCTGAAATTAAAGGTGTTAAATGCCATGCTGGTGTCTTCATTACCTAAAAATGCCAGTGATGACTCCTCAAAGTGGTTAGGAGAGTATTGCTAATGCTGCTCTTTTAGGTTTTCTTAATTTTTAAATTTTAATTGCTTTTTGAGGTGGTTTTGAGCTTGCATTACCTGAAGTAATGGCAAGCCATAAATGTAGTCATGCAGTTTTATATTTTGTGTGTAAATAAAAGCCCTTTTCTTGAAGTATGGTTATAAAATGTCGTATAAAGTATTTGAAACAAAAGCTTCTGTTTAACTAAAAATCACCTTTTGTTTTCTGAAGTTCCATACTTTTCCCCACAGTTCCTCTCCATCATTTAATGCTCTCTCCCATTTTAAAATAAATGTGGGTGTTCTTGCAAAAGGACCTCAAGGCTTGTGGCACAATAAGCCATCCACCAGGACTCAGCTAGTGCTTAAATTTTAACCTTTTCTTCTCTGTAGCCTTTTTATCCCTCTTTCTTCTTATAAATATGGGTCCCATATTTATTAAATATTCATATATATATTCATATATAATAAGAAATATTATGAGATATTCATATTTATGAAATGAACCTTGGCAGTGCTTGTTGCTCTTAAACAGTTGGTTGTGCATTGAGGAGCTGCTGGCTTTGCAGTGATCCTCACCATGAAATAAATGCTGTTTTATTTTCCAAGTGAGCAGTGATGACTCAAATGACTCCGAGTTCCAAGAGTCTGCAGTGAGTGAAGAGGTCAGTGAGTCTGAGGATGACCAGCGGCCAAGGACGAGGTATGAATAAAACTGAACTCTGCTTACCCTGTGTTTATTTTGGGTTTTAATAGTGCAGTTTATTCAGGGAGATTGTAAAAGTTAGAACACTTTGGAGCAGTTCTTAAAACCCTTGGTTATATTTGTTGATAGGAATTATAGAACATTAATTTATTTTATAGCAAACGTGAGAATTTTGAATTTTTACCCCAGTAGGGGATATGCAACAATTTGATGAGCCAGTACAACAACACCAAAAAAAAAATCAACAAAAAAAATGGGACATTTTAATGCCAAACACATCACTGTTAACTGGTGGATTGCAGTATAAAACTAACACTTTGTAGTTCTGAGACTCTGTAGGGTTTTCTTACTGCTCTGTGTATCCAGTGGGCTGAGCAGAAGGGAATTCAGAAGTCAGCCCTAAGTGCACAAAAGGAGTGAATATGTTATTAATTGATGATGTAGTACTCCTTTACCATTGTTTTTTAATGAGGCAGAGGATTATTATGGTTAATCAGTAATTTTGCTTTTTTAATAGATCTGCCAAGAAAGCTGAGGCTGAAGAAAACCAGCGCAGCTACAAACAGAAAAAGAAACGAAGGAGGATAAAGGTTCAAGAGGATTCATCAAGTGAAAATGAGAATAAGGTGCTGTATCATGTTTTGTAGTAATAAATAGGGAGTTCCTGTCTCTTCTGCCAGCTACTCAAACAGCTCTGCACAAAAGACAGTAAAAAATTAAAAATGTTCTCAATGTCAATTCAGGCTGAAATTTTTAAAATGCCGCCACAGTGGAGGTAAAACCTTCTGTTGAACTAAAACTTTTCCTGTCTAGATCTTGATAAAAATACATGTTATTGAAGTAAATGGAATTTTTAATCTAAATCTAGATGAGACAAATTGTTGATAAAGGCTTTGTTAGTGTTGGGGTTTCTTTTCCTGTGCAGTGTTGGTAAGGGCTGATCTGATTTAGCACCAGTAAAACAGGAAAAAAGTGCTTTATTAATAATCATTAGCTACTATCAAATGATAACAGTACCTTCAGTATTGCCTTTGCACAGCTAGGCTTATCTTTGATATCTCAGAATACATTACAGTTAAGGTGGCTCTTCTTTTGTCAGACTTTTCAAAAATGCATTTTTTTTCTTATTAGCTGAACTTCCCCCGTGTGTGTAAGAATCTCTGGGAGCTTGTCTAAGAAAGAAGGGTTTTGTTGGTTTGTGCCATCATTTTCTTGTTAATGTGTACTTTACTTAATTTCTAATAGAGTAACTCTGAGAATGAGGACAATGATGACTCAAAATCTCCTGGAAAAGGCAGGAAGAAAATCAGGAAAATTATTAAAGATGATAAGCTTAGAACAGAAACACAAAATGCACTTAAAGAAGAAGAAGAAAGAAGAAAACGTATAGCAGAGAGAGAACGGGAGAGAGAGAAACTGAGAGAGGTATGGTCTGGTTTCTGTGTCAAATTCTGTGAACTTGAATTCCTGATGATGTTTAAAATGATAAATTTCAACCTCAATGTAATTTAGTGAGTAATTTTTGAAAACTGCTTACATTCAGCCTTATAAGCCACAAGTTTTGTCTGCAGTTTCCTGCAGGCTGACCTTGGTAAGTTTTATTTGACTGCTTTATTTGACCTTAGAAAGTTATTTCAGTTCCCTGCTGCTTCACTTTCATGCCAGAGTAAGTTGTGATGCAGTAAGGAATTGAAAGTTTCTCTTTACTAAATAAATTATGACTTCCAGTTCTGGTAAATCTGAAGTGTCTCAAATGCTGGGTGTGACTCATGAGAATATTCCTCTAATGCCTTTTTTCTGTTTGCAGGTGATAGAGATTGAAGATGCTTCTCCTCTGAAATGTCCCATTACAACCAAGCTGGTTTTAGATGAAGATGAAGAAACCAAAGAACCATTAGTGCAGGTTCACAGGAGTATAGTGACCAAACTGAAGCCACACCAAGTAGATGGTAATGAAAGAGTTTAAAGAAAAAAAAGAATTTTTTTTTTTCCTCTCCAAGGGCACAGCACCTTATGCAGACTGATCTAGAATAATAAAAAACTTCTTGACTGGCAAAACCAGAATGTGTCTTCTCTTCTCCCTGTCCCCAAGATCAGGCAATCTGCATCCTCACAGGAATATTTTCCAACCTAGTTGCCACATCTTCTATGAAGCTGTGAATATAATAAAGTTCAGGACAAAGATCATCCCACATACAACCCACTAGACAAAAATGTTAATTATCCTGACAGCTTTCCTAAGAGTTATCATTATCTCAGTGCTCACAGCTGTCTCTTATCATGTGAACTTTAATAAAATGAATATTTATTCAGAAAACTTTCAATTCTTTTCTTCAGGTGTTCAGTTTATGTGGGATTGCTGTTGTGAATCTGTAAAAAAAACCAAGACATCTCCTGGCTCTGGCTGCATTCTTGCTCACTGTATGGGCCTTGGGAAAACATTACAGGTAAGGAACAAAATTTATTTCCAAGTGCTGTGTAGTTTTCTTGCAGCTTAGAACAAGTAAATAAATACAGGTGCCAGGAGAGGCTCCAGGAATGTGTTTCTAAGACTGTGGAATAATCTTAACGAGGCTGTGTTTTTTTCTGTCCTCCTCATTCATTTTTTTCCCCTTAAATGATCTATTTTCTTGGCTGCTTTGAAACTAATTTGCCTCTGATAAAGTACAGTTGGTTGTTTGTATTTTTTAATGGCAAACCTTGTGTGTAAAATCAGGTGCTGGTGGGTTTGTGGGGATATTTTGAGTGACACAGAGCTGAGGATGATCAGAGGAACCAAGATCACTCATAGTATGACCATAGTTCAGGCAAACCAAGCTGCAGCTGCAGTTGGTGTTGGTCCACATCAGGATTTTATCTCCAGAATATTTTAAACATTTGATTTGTTTAGGGAAATGATGATGACACAATATTTTGACAGTCTACAATTCTACAGAACACTTCAAAAATCAACTTTGAAAGGTGTATTTTAGCAGACTTGATCCTAGCTTAGCTGGTGTGGTTCTTGAGGAGTTAATCACACCTTTTAGTGGAGATTTGCAGTACTTTGCAGAACTGTTGTGTAGGGGACTTTTTGCACCTACACTTTACACACCATGTAGTTTGATGAAATACTTAGAGCAGAATGTATTTTTATAGTGATCCAGATGTGTTAATAACAATAATTTTGGCTGCAACTTCTTGATAATCAAAGAAAGCTATAGTTATAGTTATATATCAATATAAACCATTTTGAAGGCTGGTGTTTGAAGCTGAGGTGGTTGTTTTTTCCATATGTGTCTGTTTGCCAGCCACTGCTGTGCTCTGTGATGCCATTTGTTGTTTAGCTTTTGAAAGAGCTGATCCAGCCATGAGTTCTAGCAGACCTTGCCCAGCTGCAGGGCAGGATGTCAGTAGAGATCAGGGAAATCAGGGAATTGGGAACTTGCTGGCCATGACTGTGGTCATGAGACTTCCTGGGTAGTTTTGTCTTACACAGAACCACCAGTAAATCCTTTTGTTTTAAAAGCACTTTGCTGCCCAGTGTTCCAGGCACAGTCATGCAAATTCCTCTATTTAAATCAGAGTTGTGAGATGCCAAGATTTGATGCAGAAAGAACTTGTGCTGTTGTACATCCAAAGTCCAGTGGGAGAGCTGGAGCTGCCAGGGGATCACTGACTCTCCTCTAGTCCTGCCTTTGTTTGCTGCTGCTCAAAACAGAAGCACTGCAGCCCAGCAGAAGCACTGACACCAAAAGGTTTTGGGTTTTTCCCAGCCTCAAGAAGGTGGTGTGGTCATCCTCAACATGCAGCCAGGCAGGGTGAATCCTTGGAAAACACTGCCATAACCTGCTGCAGACATCTGCTGAGAGAATTTGCCTTGAAATACCTTGAAAAAAGTGTGAGAAACTGCTTTAAGACTGAAGTTCACTTGTAAGAAACTTGACCATGAATTTAATTTATGTTTGGGATGAATGTTGGGAGAAAGCTTAAAAATTACATGATAGAAATGTTTAATTTATGAAAACAATCAGTGAAATGTAAAGGGAGGGTTCTCTATGAAATCCTTCATAGATTTCAGCATATCAAAAGTATGATATGCTTCATACTTTGCAGCATAAAAGTATGAAGCAATTCAAAAGTATCTCAGTATGTGAAGGATGTGTGCAGCCAGGGAATGCAGAGTAAGGAGTGTATGAGCTCCAAATACACCTGTGTGAAAATTTAACCAAGAATTTATATTTGTTTATCCAAAAAATATCTTTAAACAATACTGTTGTTGGTAATTTAATTACATAATTGAGTAGATAACATTTATCTTTCTTTCCTGGTGTTTATTTGGTGTTCTGCCTGTTTTTTCTCTTGCAGGTAGTAAGTTTTCTCCACACAGTCTTGCTATGCGACAAACTGGATTTTCGGACAGGTCTGGTTGTGTGTCCACTCAACACTGCCTTGAACTGGCTGAATGAGTTTGAAAAATGGCAAGAAGGTTTAGAAGATGAGGAAAAACTAGAGGTAAGAGGCTTAAAAAGAGTTCTTCATTAAATAACTGGATGATTTACATAATTAGGAAGCTCCACCACTTAAAATAAAGGCTAGGAAATGTGCTTTAACCATGTGAAAAACCTACTTGCATTAATACATCAGAAGTATTAAAAATTAGACGACTTTTGAATATTTTAAGAGTAATTAAAGGGTTTTTTTTCTCCTTTGGAAGGTCTATGAGCTGGCAACTGTGAAAAGGCCTCAGGAGAGGAGCTACATGCTGCAGCACTGGCAGGATGAGGGAGGGGTGATGATCATTGGCTACGAGATGTATCGAAACCTGGCACAAGGCAGGAATGTGAAGAGCAGAAAACTTAAAGAAATATTCAATAAAGCTTTAGTTGATCCAGGTAAGTGAAAATGTATGCAGCTTGTATAGTTTGGACTTCCAGGTTTATGTATATGAGCTAAGAAAATAAAAAATAAATAGTGTTGGTAAGATTAATCCTATTTTCTTTGTTGGCTTTTGCTGAGTTACAGGAATTTGTTTAGAATCTTCCCCATCTGCTTTTGTAAATAAATTTCTGTAACAGTCTTTTCTATTAAATCAAATACAAGGAATATGTTCTAGAAACTTTTTCTGATAAGTATTTTTGTTGGCTTTGCTTCCTTTGCAAAGTAACTGGAGGTGTCTGTTGGGGACTCAAGGCTGTTTTAATCTGTTAATTTGTTACCACCACAAGCTGTTTTGTTCATAATGGAAATCTACCACTGAGGGGGCAACTACACATGAAAATAGTGGACAATGTACCTTAGAAGTGTGAAAAAACAAGTGTTATTGAAGTGCTAATTAAGGGAATGCAGATAAAGCAGTTAATTACTTTTTCAGTCTTGAGAAACAGATGTCTGGTTTGAGCTGAGCTGAATTTAGCAAATTTATGTTGGCATGTATGGAAGCACTTGAAAGTATTCCATGTTAATATAACTGATTTGTCAGGTGGTTACTAAAAATTTTAGGATTAGGAAGGTTCACCAAAATAGCAAAATTTCCCTACAAATTCTGAACTGGCAACTGATACCTGAAAATAATTTAGAATTAAGCAGGACATCTTAAAACCTGGTTTTAAAAGTTTTTGCAACTTTGCTGTACTGTTGGTATTTTGTCCTTGAGAATGCAGGTATGGAAGGCAGAGTAAGTGGAGCTGGGTTTTCTTGGATTTTAATTCTCTGACTGTACTTTACATTGACAGTGTTTAATTGATTTTTTTCTCTCTTTCTGATTGATAATTGTACTTTTTGAGCTTGATTTTGTGAAGTTTCCTACTAAAGTAGGGCTGTGAATTCTGTTCTAACAAAAGAGTTTATTCTAAGGAGAAAAATAACTTTGTGATTATTGGCATTGGCCAAGTGGAATTGGCATCTCCAGCTCTGCAGAAAGGTTGTTGGAGCAGCTAAAACATTAATTAATTTTCTGCCAAGTCATACAATGGCTCTGGAGTCAAGGAAGCTCCAGTACAGCAGCTGATGAACTATTTTAACTATTTTTGTTGCTATATAATGTGTTGATTCCACACACATTATTTAACCAGTGAAGGAAATGCACTTCTTGCCAATGGGGTTTTTGACTCCTCCTACTTAAGCTGTAGTTAAGACCAAAAAAAACCTCAGCAACAAATCAAAAAACCAAAAAAGAGGGGAAAACCCTGTTCTGTCAGTGCTATTCTGTATCTGATTTTTCTCAGGATACTGCATTTATTGGGAATATTGTCAAGGAAGTGGAAGCTAAAGGAGAAAAGGTGTGAATTGTTGTCTCAAAGTAGTGCTGATAGAACATTTTAGTAATAATAATTTTGTATTTAGTGGGTCTTGTTCTGGTGCAGTGATGAAATAAAATGTGATACAGGAATTGATTTCTGTGGGGGTTTTTTTCCTGGTGGAAAATGTAAGAGAAGGCAAACATAAAGGTTGTTACTGTGTGTCTTTACAACAGCATCGTCCCTTGGTGGATTTGTGTTTGTGTAACCCCAAAAATACTGAACTGGGGGATGTCAGGAGGAGACAGTGACTGGTGTAACCTTCCCTGTCCCATCCCATGGCTTTTACATCCTGCTGTGTTCCTGTTCTCCTTCCAGACCTCTTCAGACACTGGGACAGAGCAATGTTTGGGATTAGGTCATGGATTTGTGTTTTAATTGATTTTGGAATCTGCAGCACATTGACCCTCACAGATTTTGAATAATTCCATGTGAACATGGAGCCTCCTGTTCTCTTTTCTTCTAGGACTGGGTTGGTGGAGTGCAATCAGACCATTGGGGAAGTCATCCTTGAAATAACTCCTTAATTATTAATTAATAACTTAATTAATTAACTCCTTAATTTTGTAGAATTCTGGAAACTTTAAGGTTGCAAAAGACCCCCCAAGGTCGAGTGCAGACTCACCATGCCCAGTAAACTGTGCCATGATCTTCCATGTCTACTCATTTTTTGAACACTTCAGGGGTGATGACTCCACCACCTCCCTGGGCAGCTCCTTTTATGCTTAACCACTCCTTCAATAAAGAAATTTTTCCAGCCTGAACCTCTCCTGGCACAATTTGAGGGCATTTCATGTTGCCTCATCCCTATCTCTGTTTTAACTAATTGCAGAAAGACAGAAGTGTCTGTGTGTTGTTACCCATGAATTTTTGGAGGCATTTGGATTGGCTAAATGTGCATTGCAAGATTCTCATTTGTTTCTTGCTCTCTTGGTGGGTCAGCATGGACAATTGCAGATTCCAGTGCAGGAGAAAACCATGAGCTGGCTTCTGCTGGGGCTGGAAATGGGGAAACCTTGGCCTCTGGGGTCACTTCCCATTCAAAAAGGTGCAAAATTGGGATTTGAGTGCTAATTAAATGAGATGTCTGGTGAATAATGCTGGGCTCAGATATTATATAGGGGAAGCTTGTGTTGCACTGTCAAGGGGAGCAGAAGGGGAAGGTTTGGCCAAAGTTTATGGGTGGAGAAGTGATTTCATTAATTAACCAGCTCAGCTATGTGGATGAATGGCAGGATTTTATCCACATGCAGGATTTCCAGGCTGCCTTGTGCCACTGCTGAAGGGCTGTTGGTTATTGATCACTGCTGTGCTCTGCTTGAAGCACTTCAATGACTTTTTGTTTGTATTTTTTTTTTACTTGTTGCTACTAACAAAAATTCTGGTACTGTTTTAACTTGGAGACTTCTCTTTAATTGGCAGTTGTATAAAGTTCTTGTAGACTTCAGAGGAACAGGAGAACTGTGTGTACATATCTATATATATCCATCTTTTAAGTATTTCAATATATTAACATGTGCAAGTACAGTAAGAAGGGTGAGAAGATGAAGACTTTGGGGAAGGATTGCATGGGTAAGGCTTTTTAGCCTAAAAAAAACCAACTTCACTGATGTATTTTCCACCATTTAAGAGCTGGTTAGTGAAAGGAGTGTTGTCAGTTGGATTTGACATGATTAGGAGGAAGAAAAGGGTAGAATTTAATCAGATTTGGAGCAAATTGGGTGTTATTGCACAGAGTTTTAGCAAGAGAGAGGCTGTGGAGTTTCCCACTTCTGTCAGGTCTGCCCCTTTCTTGTAACCCTTATCTCAGATGGACAAAATGATCTAAATGATCCCCTGAGGTCCCTTTAAGCTTTACATTCCTTATTATATTTTGAGGAATGTTCTGTCCATAATGATTTGTATTTGTGTTTTGGAAGAACAAGGGAAAAACCCTACAAACTGATGAAAATCCCTGCTGCTGAACTGTAGCCAAGATGTTAGTTCAAGATATCAGTGCTGCATTTCTGCCAAACAAACCATGAATAATTGTACTGAGATAGGAGGTTTTTTCATATTTTTAGTGTCATTCACTTACTCTAAACAACAGGTTTTGAGGTGGCTTTTTAATTGAATTTCTTTGACTTCATATGAATGAGTCACGGTCTTTAATGAAATGAGGACTAGGATCTGTCACTGCTAGAGATGGTTACTTAAAATTAAAGGAAGGCTTTGTGTGTAGCCACTCAGTGTTTTTCATTCTGTCAAAACTGGGAAGGTACAAAAGTCATTAAATAATCTGGGGAAATGTTTCTGTGGCAGGTGGGAAAATTCAGAAATCCATTGGCTTGGACAAGCCTAAGTGCATTTGGAATTCATATGTGGATTTTCATAATTGTCTTCTAGGCTTGTTTCAAAAGTTTGGGGTTTGTTTTGTTTGGGTTTTTTACTTGGAAAGAAATATCTTCTTGACTCCTTTTTCTTCACATGTAAGATTTAAATCACTTTTAAATCACCTTAAAATGGCATGATTAAGGTGACTGGCACTGGTGTGTGGAGTCAGAGGTGTAATTGATTCTCTGTTGTTGATCACTGCCCTAGAATTAATTTTATTCTTTACAAGGAAGTTTGAATTTAGTCTGAGACAAAATATTCTCAGTAAATTATACAAGATTAAACTGTCCTTTCTGACAAATCCTCCTTTGCTCCTCAAATATTGGCCTTTTTAGTGCTGAATTGCTGAACCCAACTGGTGGCTTTTCCCCAAGGTGCAGCAACTTGTCATGAGCTGCTTTCAGAGTTGAGAGTGCTGGAATGGAGGTCAGGTTTAGAGCTGGTAAAACATTTATTCTGAGTTACTACTTGGATCCTAGAATATCTTTTACTTCATTTTCAAGGAAAGAAATTCCAGAAATTGTGCTAAGCCTGAAAACAATTAAGAGTAAGTCTGTACTGCCAAGTTGGGTATTATTTATCTTATTATTAGAGTTGCTTTGCATACTGTGGGAATGTGTTGTGCTGTGGTTTTGACATTCCTTGTGCAGCTCACTTAAACCAGACTGATATTTCATCTCCTGGAAGAAAGCTGAGGACATTCCTGGGGAGGCTTTCAGCTGCAAGGTGGCAATTCACTTGTCTGTAATTCAGATCAAATCTGGTTGTGTTTTATATTCTCTAAGACTTCTGATTGCACTCTGTCTCCCTAGTGATATTCTTGCCTTAATGGATAATTTCAGGTTACCTGGTTTTTGGGTGTTTTGGGATTGCCCAAGTGTCAGTAGATGGCAGCCTAAAGCTGGAGAGAAGAAGTTTTGCTGAGTTTTGAGAGGGTGGATGGAGGTACAGCCAGCAGCAGGAATAAACCATTTTAACAGGAATATGCTGCCATGAAGACTTTACAAGCAACAGCCTTGATTTTACCAGAGTGGCTGCTCTGAATGCTTGTGCAAAGGCTGAGTGAAAACCCAATCAGTGCTAAAAAAAAATCTCACCATTGAACACACCAAAAAAAAAAAGTTTTAAAAAACCCTTAAGTCACATGTTTGAACAAATTTTGGGTACTTTAGGCTGTTAGGTTCTTTGTGACAGTGAAATATTGTGGAGAGATTTAATATTGTTTCTTTCCAGGTCCTGACTTCGTGGTATGTGATGAAGGACACATACTGAAAAATGAAGCATCTGCTGTCTCTAAGGCAATGAATTCTATTAGATCTAGGAGAAGAATAATTCTGACAGGAACACCACTGCAGAATAATCTTATAGAATGTGAGTAGTTGTCTTTTATTTCCTTCAGCACACTTTTGCCTGTCAGCCATAAAAGATATATTTACTTTGATTGGAAGAAAAGGATTTGAAACAGTGCAGATGCCTGCTAGGTTTCCCTGTATTAGATGTGACACATTTACTTTTCTGTTTGCATTAATCCCAGTGTAGTGCTTTCCATTTTGAACCACTCAAGTCTGATCTGCTTCTCCTAGATCACTGCATGGTTAACTTCATTAAGGAGAATTTGCTTGGCTCAATTAAGGAATTCCGGAATCGATTCATCAATCCCATCCAAAATGGGCAGTGTGCAGACTCCACTCTGGTGGATGTCAGAGTGATGAAGAAACGTGCTCACATCCTCTATGAGATGTTGGCTGGCTGTGTTCAGGTGAGAACAGTTTGTCCCTAACTCATCACTTCATTTAACTGCAGGGAAGGAGAGGAGTTACTTTGTCTCACTCTTGATGAAATCACCCAAAGGCCTGTAAACATCTGATTTGAGAGCTCCATAAATCTTTTAACTTAAATATTTTCACTGATTGTTAGATCCCTGCATTAGGGCTTCATACTTTTCTCCAAATGTCAGTGTATTCTAAAATACAAGTATTAGAGGATACAGCTATTTCCTGCTGGGAGACAAGAGCATTTTATGGTAGAGTAGGACATTAGTTGCTCTGAAATATTCCATTTTAATTTCACATGCACATTTAAAAACTGCCTTAAAGTCTGCACAGAAAGTTGCTGGTCCATAGTTCATCAGTTATTTCTGAATATGTATTTTTTCTGATCTGTGAGAATCAGAACAACAGAAAACAAGAGAGAAGGAAAATTATTCAGGTTCAAAAGGGTGAAGAATTTGCTGCTTTATAGACCTTAAATAAAAAAAGCTTTGGATGGAGCCCAACTGGATTTTCTCCCAGCCCTGTGCAGAGCAGACCTGTCCATAGAGGGCAGCTCTCTCTTGTGCTCGTTGGGTGAGTGGGGAGACAGAGCAGTGTCAGAGGCAAAAAACCCCAAAACAGAAATAAAATCTGGTTGTAGTATTCTAAAATAAACCCCAAAAGAAGTTCCTAGAGCACCTGGAGTTGTAATGAACTTTGCAAGGACTTGGAACTGGGGATGGGCTTAGCAGGTCATAGACTTTGGTCTAAATGGGATTTCTGCTGCAGGGCCTGTAGTGAATTTTATTTGCTGGGCTGATTTTCCTCCTTGGGGGCTGGAAAACACCACAGTCACCATCACTGATCCATGGTGCTTTGTCCTTTGGGATGCCACAAGTCCTGCAGCTCTCAGGAGTCATTCCCATGTTTCTGTGACTGAAGCACTGTTGTTAAATTGCAGAGGAAGGATTACACAGCATTAACCAAGTTCCTGCCCCCCAAATACGAGTACGTGCTCGAGGTGAGGATGACCCCGATCCAGTGCAAGCTGTACCAGTATTACCTGGATCATTTGACAGGTATGTGCCTGCAGCTCTGATGGCATTTAATAAAAGGGGCATTTTGCCACAGTTGGGAGGTGAAAATCAACTTTCTGAACATAGTCCTATGCACTAAAGTGTTTGGACAACAAACAAATAGGCTGGGGTTTTTTAGGGATTTTTTGTAGTATAATACTGCAGCATTACAGGTCATTAAAAGTAGCTTAGATTAGTTAGATTCATTGAGACCTACATGCAGATGTTATTTTCTGTTTTCCACCTTGGGCTGCTTTTACAAAACCTAAATAGACATGTCTGTCTTTTTAAGATTTGTGTACATTCCTGTACTGAGGAGCAGTGTGCTTTTATATAAAAAATATATATTCATGTTTCTCATTATCAAGAAAAAGGAGAAAATCTAATTTTGACAACTTTAACTAGGAGAAAAAATGGCTGTGAGTGAGTAATTTGAGCCCTTTTACAAGAGATGTTGCAGTATGATGTGCAGCTGGAAAGAACACTCAGATCTGCACTGCTGGGCTCTTCAAAGGAGAGCAGAGTGTGGCAAACTCACTTCAGGGCTCACTCTAAAACCTGAACTTTATTGTCAGGTGTAGGTGGTGGCAATGAAGGTGGAAGAGGCAAAGCTGGAGCTAAACTATTCCAGGATTTCCAGATGTTGAGCAGAATCTGGACTCACCCTTGGTGTTTGCAGCTGGACTATATTAGCAAAGAAAATAAGGTAAATTAGATATATCAAAATACTCTCACTTGAGAACTTTCCAAATAAGCTCTGCCAAACTCTAGGTAAAGTTTCGTCAAATTAATGGAAATCTTTGTTGCTGTGGGGTCATTTTGCTGCTGGTTTTGTCATATTTTTCTTGCTGGGTATGTTGTCATTCTTAAAACATTTTGCAAGGCCAGGCCTTTGTAGAACTTAGCATTGTTTAAATGAAGAGTAAGCAGATGGCTGAAGGTTTAATAAAAGCTGCTGGGTGCACACAGTTAATAATTTCTATTTTTTTCTCTTTTGAGGGCTATTTTGATGAAGACAGCATGGATGACTTCATAGCTTCAGATTCTGATGAAACTTCCATGAGCTTAAGTTCTGATGATTATGCCAAGTAATTGACCTTTTATTTAGTTTGCTGGTGTTGTTTCCCCTGTAGAACTGATTTCTGTAAAGTGAATGTTTATTTTGTATTTTATGTGTCTGTTAAGATATGTTTTCTTTCTTCTTATGTGGGTTTTAAAAAAAATAATAATGGGGTGTGTAATGTTGCTTTTTAGGAAAAAAAAATCCAAGGGGAAAAAGGTGAGGAAAGAGTGTAGCTCAAGTGGAAGTGGCAGTGATAATGATGTTGAAGTCATTAAAGTCTGGAATTCAAGATCTCGTGGAGGTGGGGAAGGAAATGTAGAAGATCTTACAAACAACCCTGCATCAACAAAGTCAGATGAAGGTGAGGATAACACAGAGTGATGAAAACATGAGGCAGCTTTGTTTTGCAAAAGGCAATTTGAGAGAGCTGTTAGAAATTCTGCTGTATGGCAGAATGGCAAATTCCCTAATTCCCAGTTACAGCTCCTGCTACTTCTAATTATGTATTTATTCTGGAAAAACAAGGGACATCAACTTAGAACTGGGGGGTTTTGAGGCAAGGAAGTTTCACAGTGAAATTCTTCAATTCAGAAGAACAAAATTATATAACCTGGAAGATTAATGGAAATATTAGGAAATATAGCTGTCATAATTTGTTGCATCTGGAATTTGAATTGGATGCTGAGCAAGCAGATCCAGTGCAGCAGGAATACAAGACCTTTTTAAAGCTGTTACTCAAACTCCTTACAGCTGCACATTTAATTTTTTTTCCCTGTAATAATCTAACTTTTGTCTTGTATCTGGTATCACAGAGATAATTTTCTAATTCTGTTATTTCATGTGTGTCTAATCTCTTTCCCTAAGTAATTTAAAATTTTTGGGACAGTTCAGGTGAGAATTTTATTTTTTTTGCCCCCATCCCAATGGCAATATCTTGTAAAATGTGCTGTGGGTGGAGGGTGTGTGTGTAAAACATACAGAGATTAAATGTGTTAAAGGAATTATGTCATAGGCAGGGTGAGTTTCTGTCTCTGCATCCCTTAAATATTTAACTCTTGTAATTGCTGATAGTGCAAAGGCTGTTTTTTCTTTGCCTCTTGAACTCTTTTCGTACCAGTTAAGTCTTAATAATGAGGGAGCAATTCTGTAGTTCAGACATTCAGAGCATTTAAATGAAGACCATGTTCTCATATTTGATTTTTATTTCTTTTTCTTTGGTTTTTTTTAATAGGCAAAGCTACATCCTCTTCCAATCCTGGTAGTCCAGCTCCAGACTGGTACAAAGATTTTGTCACTGATGCAGATGCTGAGGTGTTGGAACATTCTGGGAAAATGGTGCTGCTCTTTGAAATTCTTCGAATGGCAGAGGAGCTGGGAGACAAAGTGTAAGCTCTGGACATGTCATTAAAGACTTCAGGATTACATTAGTCTGGGAGTGTTCCCCACCCACTCTTCATTCTGCTGGGGCTGTTTTCTGAAGCAGACAAGCATGGTACACTCGTTCTTGTCAGGGATCTTCCCACACCTGCCTGTGCTCCACTGAAGTCTTGCTCTGTTTGTCTCAAAGTTTGTATCAGAGGGAGGAGGGAACAGAAATGAAGCAGTACAATAATTTAAATATTCCTGAGATGAATTTTGGGTTTCCCTCTTTCTTTTTTCAGCCTAGTGTTCAGTCAGTCCCTAATATCTCTGGATTTGATAGAAGATTTCCTGGAGCTGGCTAACAGGGAGAAATCTGAGAGAGAAAAGCCCACTATCTACAAAGGTGAGTGTCTCCTTCAACAGCTGCAGTGCTCAGAACTCTGTCACAAGTGTCTATTCAGTGCCCAGGGAATGGGTTTGGAATCAGTGTTTTCATTAGGATATTGGATGCTTGGACTGTTCCTGAGGCTGGCAGGGTTACTGGGCTCCCCTGCAGGAGCTCTCTGCTGTCCCATTATGGAGACTCTGATTTCAGAGAGTTGCCTAAGCAGATTAAATGTTCATATCTGAGAGAAGGCATCTTGTTAAATTCTGCACAAAAATGATGTTAAATTCTGGTGCATGGCAAATCCTGATCCTTCCTCTTTGGAGAGAGAGAGTGAAACAAAATGAGGCTGCTTTAAACCAGCGTGTAAAACATGGAAAATGAGAATTTAGGCTTTATATGCACAGCAGCAGTTGGCTTATGGATTTCATAAGGGAGCAAATATTGAATTAATTATTATCAATGCTGAATTATTATCAATGCTGAATTATTATCGATGCTCAAATGGCATTGAATTCCTCACTAGGGTGTTCCCAGAGCTCCTGAGGATGCTGTTCCTCCTTACCCAGAGTTTATTCCCAGGACTTGTGGGTTGAAGAATTCCTTCAAGTCTGCTTTTCCTTTCCAGTCTCTCATCCATCTCTTCCACATGTTTGCACTTGTAGAGATAAGGGAAAAGTGGCTCAGTGACAGTGACTGGAGATCTCCAGTATCTGCCTCTCACAGATTTATGGTTCCTGCCTGCTGCTTCCTATTCTGAATTTTGTCACCTCACACATTACAAGGTGTCTTTTTGAGGAGTTGTGTCTTTATTCTGAGATTTTAAGGAGGTTGGGGTTTTTCATGTGTGGTAGTTCTGGCCAGCAAAATTAGATCATGGCAAGATTCACCTTTCCTGACAGAACTCAGCAATCTGCCTCCCACAATGGACTGAATTGAGCAGTGCTGCTCCCAAAAAAGTTGTTTTCTTGATGATTGATGGCTCAGGGATATTAATTTTGTGTACAAAATGATGGCCAAAGAAGATGGAAGGTTACTGTGAGCTGGGGAGAGAAGAAAATCCTCCATCAGCTGTAGTTATTCTTTCCCCTAATCTGACAAAAAGTTGCTGTAACTCACAGGGTAATTAAAGCCAGAAATTTTGCTGGATTTCAGTTCCAAAATGAGTTTGACCTTTGAAATCTCCTTTGGAGCATTGACTTTATCAGTGCTGCTTACATGGGAGACTCACACTGGTGCTGTAGGTGAACCTACCTGGCTCAACTGGAACAGTGCAATTAGGGCTACAGCACCTAAAGATGAGATATAACAACATCTTTGGGACTTGTAAAATTAACTTGGGCTCCAAGGTAAGGCAAAGCTCTGCAAATTATAAATACAGCTAGAAAGTGTGAAAAATAAGAGGACTTCCTCCTGCCAAAAAAAAAAAAAAAAAGCTCAGGTATTTTCAAATAATTAAATTTAAATTTAACCTCAGAACTGGTTTTTTTTTTATTATAAATTTCTGTCTTTAAATTCCAATGGTTACCAGTCTGCTTATTTATACCATCAGCATTTTCATAACTTGGCTGTTGCATTTACAGGTGAAGGCAAATGGTTCAGAAATATTGATTATTATCGCTTGGATGGCTCAACCACAGCTCAGTCCAGAAAGAAATGGGCTGAGGAGTTTAATGATGAAACTAATGTGAGGTGAGATCTCTCCTGAGATATATATGCTTTATTTTTCCCTTTTTCTTTCTTTTGTTCCCTATTTATTATTTCTTTTATTAGCTTATAGGCCTTAAAACCAGGCAAATGATGATCAGAACTCACACAGAAAATGTGCAGCAATGTTACTGACTTCAGTAAAATTAATCCCATTGGACTCAGCAGTGTTTCCTTGCTCTTTTGATTGTCCTTTAGATTGTTAACAATTTAAATCAAAGAGAGTGTTTTTAAAGGATGCACAGACCTAGGAAGGGTGTGGCCAGGAGGCTGCAGTCCCTGGGCCACTCAGGAGCAAATTAAACTCCTTTAATTGCCTCCAGAATTGGCTCCCAGCCCTCCACTTCTCCTCCAAAATGGGACTTTCAGGTCCGATTTAAATAGAGAGATACAAACTTGTATTTGGATGAAGTTAAGGAGCTTCACCTTCCTAGATTGGTTTAACAAATAAAATATGTAATCAGGATGCAATCATTTATAATGTGCAGGGGGAAAAAAGTTCAATTGAACTGAAAGTTCAAGAACTAATCCAGTGTTAATACTTTTAAATGGTTTATTCTGTCAGGTGTTTGTCAAGAATTGGTTCCAGGGTGAACCTGAGTGAGATTTTTTTTGAATCTCTAAAAACCCAGATATATCAAAGAGACATATAGATAAGTCAAAATGTCAAAAACCCCAGATAAATCAAAGAGAGTTACCCTGAAAGTTTGCAGGCCAGGAATGAGTTTCAATGGCATGGAATCTGCCTGTTTAAAATTATGATTTAATTTGATATAACTGATTTCATTAGAGCTTGAAAATGCAAACCCCAAAGTTTTTTCTTCCCTGCCAGTTTTTGTTAACAGCTAATTTGCAAAAGGCCTTGATGTGTATTTTTGGGAGTGTATGTTTTGCTAAAAGTGTTGTTATTGTAAAATCTACATCTGTTTTATGCTAAAACCCATTCTTTTAATGAAGTTTTAGAGTTATTTCAGTGTATGAACAACTCCACAGTAACCCAGCAACACAGGAGGAACAGTTATTTTCCAAAATACTCAAACTTTGCAATTTTCCTCTGTTCCAGAGGCCGCTTGTTTATCATATCCACTAAAGCAGGTTCCCTGGGAATAAACCTGGTGGCTGCTAACAGAGTCATCATCTTTGATGCCTCTTGGAACCCCTCCTATGACATCCAGAGCATCTTCAGGGTTTATCGCTTTGGGCAGAACAAGCCTGTGTTTGTGTACAGGTTTTTGGCTCAGGTACGTTTCTGGCTGCAGTTTCTGTGCTGTTTCATCTTGTTATCAAATTTGGGAGCCAGGACTGTGAGGGTTGTACCTGTTTGGGCTGGTGTTGGAGTCTGTGGTGACCCAAGTTGATCCAGTCATATTCCAGCTCTGATCTGGAGCAGCGTTTGGCCACTGAAGCAGCTCATGAAGGAAAGAATGGTAAAATAAATGAGACATTATTTCCTGTAAAGTCCTCCTTGTCTGACACTTTATGTAACCCAAATTCTAGAATTGCAGCTGTGAATTCACATGTCCAGACCCAGACTCAGAACAGGAGTCTCAGCCTTTTTAATTTGCACACCCTTAAAAACTGTGAATGGAGCAGTCCCTGCAGAGGATGGTGGTGTTGTTAGGGAATAGCCCTGCCCAGGGCAGCTCCTTCTGCAGACCCTGATGGTCCAACTGCAGTGAAACCATGGGGATTCAAGCTTGTTTTTATAAAAAGGCATCCAGTCCTGACTGGAAAACTCATATCACACCCTACAGATGTTAAAGATGGGTAATAACTCGGGTGGACACTGATCTGTGCTTTATGTAAGGTCATTATTTCTGTTAGGAAATGCCTTGCTTCAGCTTCTGCTTCCTCAGATGTGACAGAGGAGCCTGGAGACCTTTCCCAGTAGCACTTAACCCTTGATCCAGGCACTCTTTCCATCCCAGCTGGAGCAGATCCTTGTCTGGGACATGTTACTGTCAGAAATAGGATTTTTCTTCAGGCTTCTGTTTATTTTTGTAGTTTCTCTGTGCACTTTTGAACTGTTGATTCCTTTTTAAATTACACTGTTCAGAACGGGCTGTGCTGTTCTTGTCCTTCTCAGTCATCTTTTTTTTCAAAAAATAAGTAATTTTCCTTTTTGTCATCAAAGATCTAATTTTTTTGTACACAGCTGTGGTGAATTAGACTTGACTGCCTCCCTTCCCCTCTCCCCTCCACCACAGTGATATGGTATCTGTTTTCCTTTTTACAGGCTGCTCAAAGCAGCAAAATAAGGTACATGCTGTGAAAATTGCCATTTTTTGGTCATAATCCTACTTTGGGGAATTGAAGCAAAACTGAATCTCTTAAAAACACCACTAAAAGACCAATTTTTTTCCTCTAGTCAACAGCTAGATGACATCTGTCCCATGCACAACTCCTGCTGTGCCACTTCCAGCAGGTTTTGTCTTTTATTGCTCAGCAAACAAAGAGCTTGAAAGTGGTAGAAACTTGGTCATGGAAGCAAGGCAAACAGAACTGCTGGGTTGTTGTTTTGGCTTTTTTCTGTCTCTAAATGTGGCTGTGTTGGTGTTCAGGGAACCATGGAGGACAAGATCTACGACAGGCAGGTGACGAAGCAGTCGCTGTCCTTCAGGGTGGTGGACCAGCAGCAGGTGGAGCGGCACTTCACCATGAACGAGCTCACTGAGCTCTACACCTTCGAGCCAGACCTGCTGGATGACCCCAACTCGGAGAAGAAGAAGAAGAGGGACACCCCCATGCTGCCAAAAGTGAGTGGTGGCCATCAGCAGGAGTTCTGTGCTGTACAAACAACCTGGGTCTGTTTAAACATATTCCAGGTTTTTACTTTAGAGTGGTGCTGGCCACTTGGAGTGGAGGTAAATAGCAGGGAGCACAATAAAATCCATAATTGATACAAGACATCCTATAATGAGCTGGCTGAAGAATTTCCCCTCAGTGTAATTGACACTATGAAAGGAAGATACTCATTAAAAGACCCAATTTTTAAGGCAGAGCAAACGAAGACACTTTTTCTCACATTTTGAATGAATAGAAGTTTTACTGCATGAAACCAGTGGAAAATTCAAATTAGCATCTGAGTGGGTGCTAGAGCACAACTGCAGTTTGTGAGAACACATCTGTGAAGTGGCAAATCCATGTTTTCCTTTGCCAGGACTTTTTGGATTTTAGTTCCCTGTTTAACCTCCTGTGGGGACCATTAGTAGAGATAAGGGAAGAGTTGCACTTGGGTAAGAATAAATTTTAGGGGAAAGAATAACTTGTTCCACTACTTTATTCTTTTTCTCTGAGTCAGTTTATATTTAAGATTAGGCTGTGGGTTTGCTGTGTTGTTGTGCTCTGTGCCCCCACCCGGGATATTCTGGGAGGAGCTGGTGATGAAGACAGTGATTCACACCAGATAGGAGCAGGGTGGAACAAAGAGCAGCTCATTGATCATTGGTTAATGTAATTAGCTTTTCAAACACACAGAAACAAACAGCTTTGTGGAGCTGCTCTGACAGAACCCCTGGGCAGGACTTCCACATGCAGTTCCCAGAGTGGCTGCAAAAATCTGTTTGTGGGAGCTTTTTTCAGTCATTGTTCAGCTGAGATTGGTGGGATGGGCTGGATTCCTGCTTGTGCAAACCCTGCCGATGTGGAGGGGCTGGAGGGACTCAACTCCTGGCCTGTAATTCCTCTCAGGAGCAGTTCAGTGATGTTTTCATATTAGGAATTTTAGCCTGAATGCTGAGGTGTGTTGGAGCTTCCTGAAGCTCATCAGCCACACAAGTCATGTAAAAAGCCCTGTTCAATAATGACCTTAGAAAAGGAGCTCCTGAGGTGCAGCAGGAGCAGTTTTTCATAGTCCTCTGGGATCTTTTTCTTCATCTTCTGCAGCATCACTTTGACTTTCAGACAAAAAGGTTTGACTTAATAATATTGGAGATGTTGAACCCAAAGTACTGCTCAGTGTTTGAAAGCTGTAGAGATGCTGTTTATGTGTAATAAATGCAGATTTATTGATGGCTCCTGTCTGCTGTGCAGCCTAAACAAAGGAAAAGCCACTGAGCACATTCCATTCTTTTTAGGTGCATTTATTGTTGTGGAAGCTGAGTGCATTCCTGTGGTTTATTAAGTGACTGGATTGTCATCTCTGCAACAGACTGTTAATCCATTGCTCTCCCTCTGAGGAAAATTGTACTTTTAAATGATTTTCAAGTTTTATTGTGCTGTGGAGTGCTGTGTGTGGGATGGGGAGGGAGCAAACAGGGCAGAGCTGCTGAGTGACTCCTCCTTTATCTCCTCCTTTGAACAGGACACCATCCTGGCAGAGCTGCTCCAGATCAACAAGGAGTACATCGTTGGGTACCACGAACATGATTCACTCCTGGACCATAAGGAGGAAGAAGAACTCACTGAAGAAGAGAGGAAGGCAGCCTGGGCAGAATATGAAGCAGAAAAGAAGGTAAAGCTGTTTAATTGATTATATCCATGAGAATAACCTTTCCAGGTATCCCAATTGCCTTTTCAGTTTGTCTTGGAGAAATTAAATTTTGTTTTAGACCAAGATATAAAGCAAATTTTGACATAGGGAAAATGGAGATAGTGTCTTTTTTGCTCCTTCAATGCTGGCTATTTCTGTGTATTTGCTTTGTTACTTTAATTGCAAGTTACTTTTACACCTGCATTTTTTTCTAATTTATGCTAAAACTCAGCTGATGTCCTGTGTAATCCCTCTTTTCCCATTTGAGGGGCTCTGTGTGACAGTGTTACCTTCCTTAGTTAATACACACATTAACATATAAAACAATAGTTAATAAAACAAGAGAAATCAGTGAAATTACAATTAGGTGGAGCCCTGTTCCCATTTTGTTGGCTCATGCCCGGTATTGTATCAGAGAGGGTTGATGGTGATTTATCTCCACTAATTGGGGGTGTGGGGTGCACCAAAGCTGTGCCTTTACCCTTGGCAGGGTCGTAAGAGAAGTTAATGAGATGCCACCAAGGTTGAAATTCTCTTTCATATTTGTTGGTGTTACCCCAAATTACCTTTTGAGTTTCAATGGGTCAGGCACCCTCAAAAGCCTTCCACTAAAATTACAAAAAGTGGGTGCTAGATGTGTATAAGAGACAGGTGTTAACCCAAATTACCTTTTGAGTTTCAATGGGTCAGGCACCCTCAAAAGCCTTCCACTAAAATTACAAAAAGTGGGTGTATAAATTGCCACTGGCCACCTTGAGTGAACTGATGAAAAGGTTTGGGGAGGGAAAAGAAATAGGGAGATAAAGAATAAAATCTGAAGTTATCCTGTGAGAAATCCAAATGGGCAGTGAGCTTTACATTCCTGCTAATAAATTGTGCATTTTACTACTTCAGAATTTCATTGCAGGCTGGTCAAACTCAACATTAAGTAGTGGGTTTTCAATATAAAAAATTTATCTTTACCAACTTAAGCTGTACTAGTAAGCCACAGTCATTGATATATCAAATATTGACAAGCTAAACTCAGAGATTATTCAAGGCTGGAACTTGGGTTCCTCTGTGACTGAATTGGGGTTCTGAGCTGAGGTTTGGAAACCTCCATGATGAGTGTTGAGGGCCTGTGGCTCTCTCTAGGGGCTGTGTGCTTGGTAGAGAATTCTCAGAGTGAGTGAGAAGTGCACTTGGTGTTTTTCAGGGCATCACCATGCGTTTCAACATGCCAGCAGGGACCACCACAATGCCCACAAATTTCAGCTCTCAGACATATATTCCTTACAATTTGGGTGCTCTGTCAGCAATGAGTAACCAACAGCTGGAGGTAAGGAGCACAGCACTCCTGTGTTGCTGCAGGGGTTTTCTGACACAAATTGTGGATAATGTCAGTCTGAAATATCTTTATATTTTAATAGTTTGGAGGTTTGGGGTTGTTTTTGTTTTTTTATGTAGCTTTATTGAAATTTTAACTTGCATGGATATAAACCTATACCTGGGCAGATTGTCAGGATTCTGGAGTATCACCTGCATTCTTTGCAGACTTTAATTACCACTTTGAAATTGTAACATCTTCAAGTCTGTGTGGTAGAAAATTTGCCTGGGTTTTTAGTATTCTCATCCTGGTCTGAAAACCTGTGAGTATAAAAATAGGTTTTTACAAGTGCTGTCTACAAATTGCCAGGTTTATACATGTTGTTCAACTGATCTGTGCTGAAATTCAGATGGGTGGCAGCTTAGACTCATTGACTTGGGCAAATTGAGAGCAGAAAGGTAATTGCAGTCTAGGTATGTACAAGAGAAAGATTAAAGAAGGTTGGGAAAGAAATGTGTTGGTTGTTTCTGTGCTTTATAACTGATGTTCTGGTGTTTTCTCAGGACCTCATTAATCAGGGAAGAGAGAAGGTGGTGGAAGCAACCAACAGTGTGGCTGCAGCAAGAATCCAGCCCCTTGAAGACATCATTGCAGCCATAGTGAGTGCAGTGGATAACCCTGGGCTTAGATCAGGAGTGGAAAACACTAAACATTATCAGACAAAGATATTGCTACTGCAAATGGTCATCCAGCTAATGAATTGCATTGTTAATGAGCATCACTTCCAGTTGGTAGTGATCTTTATCCCTGCAGTAGTAACCCTTGGTGGTGTTCATCTGGCACAGAGCCTTGCAGGAGAGGCAATTTAGAGCCATAAGTATTTGCCATGCTCTGAAAATGCTGGTTTTTTTCTAGAAATCAGCACTTACAAGCAAGTAGTTACTGAATTTTGTGGACTGCTAATTGCCAGTTAGAAGAACTAATAATTACTCCTGGTTCTGGTGAAGCAGTTTTGCACTGACTGGAAGTTGGGCTGGTTTAATTCTTGGTGCAACTGCGAACATGACCCAGGGCCTCAGCTACCATCAGGCTTCTGTTCAAACCACCAGTGCCAAGAAGGTTTTGGTTTTTTTTGCTTTTCAGTGGAAAGAAAACTTAACCCTGACAGAGAGCCAGGTGCAGGCCCTGGCCCTGAACAGACAGGCCAGCCAGGAGCTGGATGTGAAGCGCCGAGAAGCCATTTACAACGACGTCCTCGGGAAACAGCAGATGGTAAAATATCTTACATTTATTTATCTTCTGTCAGGGTTTGAATGAGGATCTTGTCCTGAACCACAAGTGTATGTTTAGGCACATAAATACCCCTCACAGAATGGTCAGCAGCGTGCTGGAGTTCATTGCTGAGCCTCGGTGAGGGAGACACGGGAGAAGTTCATAAAAAAGCCACTCACCAGGTTTTTGAGCTGAAGGGCTTTGCTGCGAGGTCATGAGGCATAAAGAGAAATCTGATTCCCAGAGCTCAGCCAGCCACTTAGGAAACACATCTTAGAAAGTGTTGGTAATGTTGTTTTAGCTTGAAATTACTTTGTAGAATCTGAAAGTTGCCCCGATGATGTCAGAGGGAAGAGTTTTTCTCCCAGGCAGACAAACACTGACAGTCCACAGGCGGGACTTTCAAAGGGAAGATGAATGGTACCTGACAAATGATGATGTAACTTATACCTGGGAATAATTTCACAGTAGAGTACTCGTTGCCATGGCAACTCACCTAAATGCTGCCTGCAACACAATAGCCGAGTCTTCGGGAGAACTGAGCCCTAAATGCTGTTACTAAATGGTTTCTCCAGTAATGGGCTGCTGAATGCCATCACATTAGGGATGGTGATAACAATGGGGCTTTTTCCCCCAGCCATGCTGTCCCTAACAAATTGATTTCAGCTCTGAACCTGATCCTGGGAGCAGGGGGACGGGTCGTGCACTCAGCCAGCTCTGCTTTCCCTCCACAGTTAATCGGTTGTGTCCAGAGGATCCTGATGAACAGGCGGCTCCAGCACCAGTACAACCAGCAGCAGCAGCAGCAGATGTCCTACCAGCAAGCCATGGGCCACCTCATGATGCCAAAGCCTCCAAATTTAATCATGAATCCTTCCAACTACCCAGCCATAGATGTGAGAGGAATGTATCAGTCAGTGTCTGGTGGGATGCAGCCACCACCCCTACAACGAGCACCACCCCCAATGAGAGGCAAAAATCCAGGGCCTTCCCAAGGGAAATCAATGTGATTTTGCACTAAAAGCCTAAAGGATTGTTAAAATCAGAGAAAGAACTTTTATTTTTTTAGGAATCAATGGCCTAACAGAACTCAACTGTAAAAAAAAAAAAAAAAATTAAAAAGAATAGTTTGGTTGCTCCCCTTAAATACCACGTTCCACATTAGTGTTTCAGCTTTGTTTAAATAGGACACGATGTTTTCCCTGTTGTCAGTGATGTTGCCTAGAATCTTCTTACATATGTTGAGTACAGGAGATAACAAGTTGTTTTCAGTGAAAACAAGTCCTCCCGTTACAGTAGCATCTCCACAGGTTTCCTGTCTAAACTCCTACGCTTGCTTTTCGTGGCTGCAAAGCTTTGGGAAGCTTAGGAAGGACTGCAGGTCTGTATGTTCAGTCTGACATATGTGAATTGTAAACAGCTGAGTTCTTGATTAGAGTTGATTCCTCAAATTATGGAATACTTTTCTGCTTACCCATTTCTTTCTATTAGTGGGAACGTTGTAACAGAAATAGTCTAGTTTCCTTCGTGGGTCATCTGTGCTGAATGGAACAGGAGCTGAAAATCCTCTCTGAAACAGAACTGAGTGCAATATTCGTAACTACTACTGCTCTGAACCTTCTGAGGCACAGGGAACTGTGCATCCAGCCTTAAACATGACTGGGCCTGCCCCAGTCTGCTGCCATTTCTTATTTTCAGTTCCACGTGATGGAATCACAGCTGATGATCTGGGAGTGGGAGATGCTTTTCCTTCACACGCTGATCCCTCGCTCTGGAGTCCAGCACAAAGCACATTTCTGGTAACTCCTTCCTGCTGGTGCTACTGTCTCCTCCCATTGCCGGCAATGGGGGACGGGCCAACACAATTCAGTTCCTGTCCTTTGGGGGCAAAGTGGTGACGGTGACAAACCCTGGCAGAGAACCCCCTTTACTGTGTCACAACCATTGCCCATTGAAAATCCGTACAGAGAAAGGGCTGGAGCGACTTCTAGAGCTGCCAGAAGCGTGAAATGACTTTATTGATAGAGATGTGGCTATGCACTCCTCCCCATCCCTTCAGTTGTGTGAAAACATGGGTTAGGACACAAAGAGCTTGATTTGGGTTTTGTTTTTGTTCTGTTTTGGATTTTTTTTTAATGTAGGCCAGAGATAAATTTCAGGTTTATTCTGTACCGTTGTCACTCTCTTTGCCCACTCTTGTTGTGCTTGTGAAGTTATTAAATACAAACAGGGGCTTTCCTTTGCATAGAGTTCAGTTGATTCTTACCCCCTCCAAAAAACCCCGTTGGTAATCTGGGGGCACAGGTAAGTGGCAGGAACGTGGAGGCAGTGGTGTGTGGACAACACAGGACTCTGGAGACAGGTGGAGGCAGTGGCTCCAGATTGTGCTGGACTCTTCTGATGCTGGTATGGATTAAAATCATTTTGGTTTCTGGGAAGTTTCTTGGCAGGAGTTTTGAGTTCTTGCCCTGAATGGACAAGTTTTGCATCTAAACATGCAGATGTTTCGCTGTGTGACTGACACTTGGTTTGTGACGAGGACAGAGGTTGGTTGGGCTGCTGCAGACCCAGCTGACAAGTTGCTGTCTTGGACTCTCTGATGACAAGATACCACAAAAGACCCTCAGTGTGTTCTAGTGCTCTGCCAGCTCTACAGTTTAACTCTGATCTGGGGGAGGGAGCAAAGAGAGACGTGTTGGCACTAGAAGAGACAAAAGTGAGATGTTGAGACAAACATTTGAAGGCAAATGTACTGTGGGCAACTCTCACCGATATTCCTACGTGTTGTGAATAAGAGAAATACTTTCTACCAAACCTGGGAATGTTAAATGGAGTTTTACAGTAACTCAAAGACTTAAATGTGGAAGTTTTAGGCAACATTGAAAGGCACATTTTATTTCATCCTGGACAGACCTATGGATAACAGAAGACTAATGCACAAGGAGGAATCCAAGATAAGCATTGAAGTAAAACCTGGACCACTTTGCTTACGTTTCTCACTCGACATTTTAGCTGCATAACAATGTGCTTTGAGTATAACATCAGGCTTTTAACCAGTACTTAAAGACAGAACATACATCAGTAAGATAATAAAAGGCTCATTTTTATATTTGTTTTAGATGTTTTAACTAGATAAAAATGGCTTAAGATGACAAACAAAAATGTTGCTTGTAATACAGTTTTGCCTGCTAAATTATCCACATTTTGTAACCTGTTTATTCCTTTGGATGTAAAGCGTTTTTGCTTAGTATTGTGATATTGTATATGTTTTGTCCCAGTTGTATAGTAATGTTTCAGTCCATCAACCAGCTTTGGCTGCTGAAATCATACAGCTGTGAAGACTTGCCTTTGTTTCTACTAGATGGCTTTTCAGTTCTGTATTAAATATCTTAAGTACTATAGAAAAGGTGTCCCCTCTTCCTATAAGGCTGTTTTGTAATATATATAAGGACTGGAAATGTGTTTTTAAAAGAGAAGAAGCATTCAAGTATGATGATATACTATCTGTGTTTTCACCATTCAAAGTGCTGTTTTAGTAGTTGAAACTTAAACTATTTAATATCTCATTTAATAAAGTGACCAAAATACATCAACGTGCCTTGTGCTACATTCACAGTTCAGCGTTAACTCCACAGGGATTCAGCCTGGGAATGTGTCTGTGCAGAACTGTTGTTGAAGTCAGCTGTGAGCTGGAGCTCTTCCTGTTTTCTGCAGTGACTTTAGTGGATATAGCCATTGATTTCATTTAAGGAAAATAGCTGTGGTCCAGATTTTCAAATTTCTTTATTAATAGCAGCTTCTGCCAGCCTGCCTGTTAAAAATGAAATGAGTTGTCCAACAGTGAGATGGTTAAAAGCGAGGTGAAGTTCTGCTTGGTCAAATCAGAATAAGGTGGTGCCGTATTTTAACCTCACAGTTGTACTTCTCCCTTCCTTAGTTATTAAATCCCACCTGTTGGGCAAAAGACTCACTTTGCTATGCAAAGAGAAGTGTAATAATTGTGTTTAAATGTGCCCTCTGCTTGTTCCTTGGCAGTGCTGGGGCTGCTCAGGGGCACAGCTGATCTTGGTAAAGCTGAGGGAGGTGGAAGTGGTGTCTGAGGTGGAAATATTGGAGTTGTGCTCCAAGGGGCCCTGTGGGCAGCGTGGTTTTAAATATCCCTGTGACTTTTAACTTAGCTGAACACTGGTGGAGGGCAGTGGGCAGCTCAGGCTGGATGTGGCCGTCTGTGTTGGGCTGGGAAGTGTCCTGGGATGAGTCCCATGTCCAGAATGTTGTGCTGAGGTGTCCCAACACTGCCCAGCCCTGTTGCTGTGTCAGCTGTGCCCAGCCTGAGCAGCTTTTGCTTTTATCCTAAAAGCAGAACCACTCTGCGCACAGTAAATAAAACTAAATTCATCAGTTCAAGTGAAAAATAGTTTTGAAGTTGGATAGATTTTCAATGTTTATGGAAAGCCAAATGTCCTAAATGTTCCCAGCTGGAGGAGTCTGGAAAAACGCTGGTGTTGCAGCAGCAGCACCAGTAATCACGAGGTGTCTGAACTTCCCAGACCTGCTCAGGTGTCAAATAATCCCCTGTGCACCCTCTGTGCTGTGGAACCCACCCTGGGGATGAGGCCGGGGACAGAGCACCAGAATTCCAAAGGGGGCTCTGGGAAAGCTGTGCTGCTGTGAAGGGTCTGGAGAGGCTCCTGCCCTGCCATGTGTGGCTGGGATAAGTGGGATGAGTTCATGCTGTGACTCTTTGATCCAGCCACAGCTCCTGTTCTGCTTTCCCCAGGGAGGAGATGGCTTGGGGTCACTGGAGGAGAGTGTTGGGAAGGGGCTGTGGCCTGAGTGGGGACACTGCCCTGGGGAAGGGCAGGGCTCAGGGAAAGTGGGTGCCGGGGTTGTGGGGCCACCCCTTGGGGCCGTGCTCAGCCACTCCCAAGCTCTGATCTCAAACACCACCCTCGCCTTGCATTCACAAAAACTGCTGGAGAATGAGACAGTAACTGATACCTGAGAGACTCCTTAAAGCCTGATCCAGCCACAGCAGCTGTGTGGCTGTGTGGCTTTGGGAATTCAGTTGTTCAGAGCTGTTCATTCCCCTGGATTCTCACCCATGCCCAGCAGCAGCAGCGGTGGAGGACCTGTGCCCTGGCTGTGTCTGGTGTGGTGACCTGCCCTGCCTGGTGGCATCTCAGTGCCAGATACCTCCTGGCACAGCAAGGGAAGAGCCTGAGAATCCTCGGAATTTGCTTCCCAGGACTCCTGCTCACACCCAGTGCAGGTACAAGGTGACACCCTTGGTGTTCTCCATGGTGAGGATTCAGCAGCTCTGGGGCAATTTTGGAATAAAGCAATAACCAGCGCTATCCCAAGGGGTGCAGATGTCTTTGTCTCCACATTGACACGAGCTTCAGCCCTTCTCCTTCAGGAATGCTCCATCCCTGGGTGCCCTTCCAGGAACTTCTCAGCCACAGTCTGGCAGTGGCAGCACATCTCTCTGGATGTCCAACCAGGTGGGACAACACCAGGACACCTTCACTGCCTTCCAGCACTGAGTTCCTGGATTCCCTCTGCAATTTTGGGCTCTCCATTGCTCTCTCCAGAGGAGGTGAATCTTTGGGGCCTCCTCTCCTTTTCTCCCTTGGAGAAAGGAGCCCCAAGTCTCTCATTCCAGAAGAGCTCCCCACAGGCAGCAGGGTCTCCATGGGGATGACCCTGAGGGACGTGGAGGCTGCCACTTGTATGTCAGTCTCCAGACAATCCGTCCAATCCATCCCTGTGCCCTGGATCGTGAGCCAAAGCCAGGGAGAAAGGCACTCACTGCTGTGCTTGGCCTCTCCCAGGCAGCTCTCCCGTTTCTGCACCCTCCATAGTGAGACTCCAGCACTTTCCCAGCTCTTTGCTGGAGCCTCCTCCCTCCTGCTCTGCACAGCTGTCCCAGGATAATGTTTCCCACAGAACAGGCCCACCCCTCTCGGTGGAAGGAGGTTTGAAGAGATGCCTTTTGTCCCTTTTGCTGTGGTGTTTCCAGACCCACAGCCGTGTGTAGAACAGCTCTGGGGCCAGGGGCACAGTGGAGTTTCTGGGGATCACAGCCACCCCCTGCACCAGCCTTTGCCTCCCCTTTGAGAGAAGTTCTCCAGCTGGCTGTTGTGCCTTTGTATCCCATGGAATTGACATGAGCTGAGACCCCAAACAGTTTCCTTTTGCTGACCTGGAAGATTCTGTTAGCTTGAAGCAACCCAAACATCTTTTCCTCTCAAACTTTCCTGTAACACCTCCAAACCAAAGCAGCAGTTGGCATCTTCAGGTGGGGTAACAGCTGGACCAAAGGGGATGGGATGGGGTGGAAAGGTGAGAGTGTCCACACAACCTCACAGCCTGCTCCTGTGCCACTCAAAATGCACCCCATGTCTGTGGTGGTTCCCTCTGCTGCTCTTTGGCTCTCAAGTCACTCACATCTTCAGCTGCTTTGCTGAACCAGAACCAAACAAACTGAAAGAACCATTTGGGTGGGATTTAACAGTGCTGAATTCCCCATTTAATGAATGCCCTGCACAGGACAGGACACCTGCCTTAACTGAGAATTTTCCATTAAACTCTTCGTGGATTTTGCTTTTTGCAAGTAAGAGTTTTTTTAACCCAGACCCTGAAAAGGTGTTTTACAGCATCCCTAGTACCTGTGTGTCCCTTTGTGGCAGGAGGTTCTGCTGCAGCAGCTCTTTGAGTTGAGTATCAGAAGAACCAGTCCAGTGTTGCCCCCACAGGCAAAATAATCTCCCTTTGGAGTTGGTAAAAAAATGTACTTGGCACTGCTGAGATCAGGTTTTGACCTTCATTTTGAAAAGGAGCAGGATCTCAACCACCAGATTTATCTTCAAGCACAATGGAAAGCCCTGGCTGGAGGGAGCAGGATCATCCCAGGGGGCAGAGCGAGGCTCCAGGGCTGAGGGATTTCCCTTCGTGCAGGGGAAGGTCAAAAGTGCACCTGAGGACGCGTCTCGTGAGCGAGCGAGCTCCCGACACAGCAGCCGGGGATGAGATGTTTCGGCAGTGACTCAGAGGAAGAAGCTAAATAAACTCTTTTTATTTCAAACACGGGATTAAATTCCTTCATGTCTGGATCATTGAAGGTAAAGCTCCTGTAATCTCCTCATTGCCAACCCCAGCCTGTCGTCTGGTGGCTGCCGGACCCGCTGGGACAGCGAAGGGACGTGGCAGGGACATGGGAGGTGGCAGAGAGGGCGAGAGACAGCCGGGAGCAGAGCTGGGCTCTAGGGCTGCTGCTCCATCATGAAGAAGCTGGTGTGGATCATCTCCAGGTCACTGGAAATGTCCTGGGGATTCACAGGTTGAAGATGGAGCTCAGGTTTTACCATGACTGTTTTGTAAGGAGGAGGTTAAGAAACAACACTGTGCACAAAGCAGTTGTGATAAGGAAAAGCCAGAGCCACCACAGCTGGAGTTGTCCAGGGTTTTCCACACTCCAGAGAACCCCGATGGCCGTCGGCCTCTCCTTGTGCTGCAAAGTGCCTGTGCCTCTGCAGCCACACCACGTTCCTGCTCCCAGGGGACAAAACATGAACTGGCATCGTTGCTGGAAGCTTTCCCTGCAGCTCTGCGACATCCCAAGCAGGCAGCAAGGGCAGACATGTGGCACGAGTGTCACTTGAGGGCCTGTGCTGGCACAGCCAAGCCTCCCCCATGAGTGTCCCTGGTCTGACTGACTGGAGGAGGGCTGCAGCTCCCTGGCACTGCTGGGCACCAGCTGCAAATATGGGGCTGTGGCTCAGGGCTGCCAAATGCCACCGGGTTTGCTGAGCCCAGCTGGAGGCAGAGGAAAGGTGACAGGACTGTGGGACCAGGCAGCTTCTGCAGAGGAAAACGTCACACAGCCAGAACATCCCAGCACTGCCTGCAGGGATGATCCTCATCCACCGTAATTGCCTAAAAGTGAGGGGTTCAGAATTGCTGTTGTTGCTTTCTATTTCTCCACGGATTTTTCACAGTGCTGCAGGTAAATCTCATGCAAGATGTGCAGGTTTTATTGCAGGAATGATGTGTCCATCCAAAACACAGCAGATGCTCCAAATGTTTGTCCTCTTGGCTTTGGGCAGGATGGTAAATCCACGGGGATGCCTCACGCCCCAAGGAGACCGAGCTGGCGCTTCCCAGAGCTGTGATTTGATGTCATCTTCCTGCAGGAGTTTGGGGCTTAGGCAATTCATCTTTACTGCACAAAGCCCTTTTAGAGGTGGATTTATTGTTCATATTGCTGGGGAAATACTGGGTTAGTTGTTGAAGAGTGCCAAAAAAAAAAGGGCTAGCAAGAAATCTACAATATAAAGACAATTTTATTGCCGATAAGCTCTTAAAACTCATTTTTTTTCCTGTTTCAGTAGGACCTTATTCTTCCTGATGAAAATCCGGTCATAGCATCTCTCATTAAAAATAAAATTATTTTGAAATAAATAAATATATAAAATAAATATCATATACATTTTATAAATAGTTTTGTCCTTATGCACAGTATCCATGCTTACATCTGAATAATGTTCCTTGCCCCATTCCCACCCCAACAGCAGGAAGAACCCCACAAATCAGGACCAGTCCATGGAGCATCATCCACGTAGCAAATTCCTGGGCTGCTTAAGCAGGGCACCACTCAAAGGCTTTTCCATAGCAGGAAGCTATCCCAGCTCAGCAGCAGCATCTGCAGCAGTTCTGTGGTCTTTGTTTTCTTTTCTTCGCTTCATTTTTAGGTTGTTTTGGGGCTTTCTTTTCCCCAGTGATCAGGTTTGCTGACCTGCTCGTTCCTTTAAGCAACCGTAACATTGAATATTCAGCCTCTCTTGTAGCAACCGGGTAACGAAAGTGAACAAAAATGGAAGATTAAATGTAGGGATCCCTCCCTTCCCCTACCCCCGCCCCATAAATAACCCAGGTTCGATATACACTGGAAACAAGGAGGAACAGCAGTGTCTGAATTCAATGTAAGTGCTTCCCTAGGTCATCTACGCTTACAGGAATGATGGAATGACTATTAATAGAGTGCTCTGGGAAAAAGCTTGGGAGCCCAAGTATGTACACTGACACTGCAGGAACCATCACCTGTAGTGGAAGAGGTCTCTGTACATGGCAGGGATTTTGGCAGGGTCCACAGGCCGGGGTAAGAAGTGGGTGAATTTCTGGTGTCTCTTAGTCCTGTACCCCTCACGGGGGGAGCCGTCCTTGTTGAGGGCCACGTAGTACTGGCGCTCCGAGTCGGGGTGCTTGTACAGGGTGGAGGCGTAAGTGTTGTACCAGTTCTCCTCAAACTGCTCGCGGAAAACGCACTCCCGGGTGAGCTTCTTCTGCCGTGGGCAGCGCAGCAGGGGAACAAAGAGACACTCGTGTCAGAAAGGCAAAGGAGAAGACATTGTCACCCTTCCTTTGTTTTTCTAGCCTTTCCCCAGCTGCCTTCTCCTGGCTCCCCTGAGGATGAGGACTGTGGGGATGAGATGTGGAAATGGGCACAAGACCCAAGGACTTCTTGGAGGAGGAAGAAGATAAAAGCAGGAGAATGTGGGTGTGGATTTTGCAAAGGTGCTCCATGAATAATAAATCAGACAGGCACACAGCAAAGCTCCAAACCTGCCCAGGTGTGAGTTTGAGCTTGCTGGGGTGGTCATACCACCAGGCAGGGACACATCCCCCTGTAGCAGCCCCCTCCAAGGTACCACACACCCCAAATCCCCTCTTTTGGGTAAGAGAAGCAGCAGGCAGCACATCTGAAGGGTCTAAACAGGAAAATAGGAGCAAGTTGATTATTGCTGTGTGCTTTGGAAGTTCAGGGCACACAGTTGGATGCACTGAGATGGGAACGAAAGCATTGCTGAGGATTTCACCTGCTGGAGCGTCAGTGAGCTGTGATGGGAGGCTGTATCAAGACCCAGAGGGACATGGGATGTCAGACCCCAGGGAAGGTTTAGGGTAGTGATAGATGATGTGATGAGGGTGTGTGGCTGGTGCATCCCACGCTGGTGTGGTAGGACAGATGGCACTGGTGTCACCCCAGCCACAGACAGCCTTCCCATCCAGCCCTTACAGCTGGGGGCTCTTGGCAGTGGCTGTTTGATGATGGACTTTTTGTTCATGTCCAGTGTTCCTTCTCTCTCCCTCCCATCTCCATGTGCCAGTACAGGGATGTGCCCAGCTACAGTGGGGAGTAAGGCTGTCCCTCTGCCCCATGAGGACACAGGCGACTTTACCATCCCCGCTGTGCTGTCACAGTGGGTCCAGCCATCCCATCCCATCCCATCCCATCCCATCCCATCCCATCCCATCCCATCCCATCCCATCCCATCCCATCCCATCCCGGTACTGCCAGGGTGACTGGGAGCCCTTTCAGCTGAAGGGCAGCCTGTAAATGTAGCATGCTCTAATATTACAGCCACTGTCCCTCCACTGTAAACTATCCGGGCAGGGAATGTGTCCCCTCTGTGGCACACGGAGTGCTCAGTAAACATTACTGCCTAGCTGTGTTTTGTAACACAATCCAGGAGCTCACCTGTGCCCAGAACCTGTTTTCAATGTTTTGCTGCTAATTAAATAAAGCCTCCAGAGCCCTCCAGAAGTCCTAGGCCACAGCTTTGGCCATCTGAGACCCAGGGAACCATGGGCTTCTCTTCCCAGAACTGTCAATAAATACAGGCTGGGCTTTTTCCCTCCTCTCAGATGCCATCTACTTGGAATATATTGGAACCTGACAACTGGCTGAACTCTGGCTGCTGCTTTGCCCCCATTCCCCTGTGCTGCACTGGGTAGTTTGGAGTACAGTGTTTGTGGAAAATGTTTGGCGAGTCTGGGGTGACTCTGCAGGGTGTGATATATTCCTTTCCAAGCCCTGGGATGTCCCCACTGAACCTGACACCACACTGGCAGCAGGCAAGGTGCTGCCCATGACTTTTGCTGCCCTAAGTATTAGTGGCATTTCTGAAACCCTTGGGAAGCTTTACAGAAATGTTGGCACGAGGTCAACAGGGACAGGCTGAAAAGCTCTGTGTCCCGAGGGGACTCCACGTGTCGCTGTGGGGATGGCTGGCTCTGGCTGCATCAACACAGGCATCAGGCAAAATTGGCACAGAGGGAAATAATAAACTTGCTGAAAATTTAAAAATACTGCTGTACTGTGATCTCCCAAAATACCATTGTAATGCTAATGCTGTTGTCAGGCGCTGTTTTATGGACCTTTAATTAAGAATACTGTAGTGGCTTTTGAGTTCCAAAAGCCATCATTGTACAACCCACGTGTCCCAGATTTTAAAACTCCAGGGTTATTTGGGGACCTGGCTCGTGACGCCGGCACAGTTTGGAGCAGCCTTTTGAGTGTGTCCCTGCAGCGTCCTGCCTGGTGCACATGATCCCAGAATGGTTTGGGTTGGAAACAACCTTAAAGATCACCTTGCTACAACCTCCTGTCAGGGGCAGGGACAGCTCCCAGGACTGTCCTCAGGTCAATCCTGTTTCCAGATTCAGTGCCATAAAATGCTACCCTGTTGCTGTTCCTGTGTTGTAACATGAACACAGGCTCTGGAATTTAATTAACCCATCATGAAACTCGACTCACAATCAGAGCTGCAGGGTTTGAAGGCAAAGGTGGGGGGGACACATGGGTTCATGTTCTCCAGCAGGCACAAGTGAAAGCTGCAACTCCAGGAGCTGCTGAGCAGCTTTAGAGCTTGACAGGAGAGGTGCTGCTCCAGCCCTGCTTTCTGAAGCGTGTTTCAGGAGATTTTGTGTTTTATGGAATACTGGTGATTTTTCTTTTTTCTGTTTTGCACATTTTTAATTTAACCACTGGCTCTGCATTTAACTGCTGTGCAGGGTAGAAGGTGTTTCAGAAATGAGGTGGGAAAAGAACAGTTATTGGTGCATGAAGTATCTGATGATCAGAGAATCAGAGAATGGTTTGGGTTGGAAGGGACCTTAAAGCTCATCCCTGGGACATATTCCATTATCCCATGTTGCTCCAATCCCTATCCAATCTGGCCTTGGACACTTTCAGGGATGGGGCAACTATCTCTGGCAACTATCTCACATAAACATCAGCAACTGTGTCTTAAACGGTTTAAGGGTCTGTATCAGTCTCAGGTGGAAAGGGGAGAAGGAAAAATGAGCTAAACTTGTAGTTTACTGTTTGCCAATTGAAGGTTTTCTAACTGCTTCTGTGCATACACAGTATATGAGTTTTAACTTGTACACTGAGGCTTATCTGATGGTGAGAGGAAGTGCTGCCTTCTGCTTTGGTTTAAAACTGGTTTATTTTATTTCATTTTATTTTTACTATGATCTGCCCTTAATTGATCTAAAATAATTAGGAATTGAGTTAAATTAACCTGCAGGAAGCACCTTTACCCAGCAGTTAAGATCTGGCATTTTGACTGTAAGTCATAACACTTAAAGAGTTTACACTTGGGGTTTTTAGTCAAAACATGGAAAATTTTAGCCTGAAAAGGGTACTTCTAGGAAATCATGAGCAGCAGCCCTAGACCTCTAAAAGGAGTTACAGGGAATTTTACAATAACACTCAGGTCACAGTTTCAGCTTCTGTTGTTAAAGAGCTGTAATACAAAGGTAAGACCTGCAGATAGGTGCAGACCTGACCATGAGGAGAATGCAACTGATGTGTTACTCAGGCTGTGAAAACACATAAACAGTTCCTGGCTTTATACCAAATGCCCCCCTGCCTTTACCTGGCCATTGCCACACCATATCTGAAAGGCAAAACCTCAGTGTGATGTCTGGGGGCTGGGCACCACGGTGGGCTCTCACAGCAGGACTGAATCCTCCCTCAAACCCAATTTCCTATATATATTTATATTAAAACAGCAGTGGCATCGAGGGCAGGATTGAGATCAGTGGCACCCCAAGGATGTGGGGGGACCTGTGACAGAGCAGCTTGTGACACAGCTGAGACCACAGGCTGCAGAGCTGGCTGTGGGACAGGATGGAATCAGCCCAGCCTGAACTTACCGACCCATAGAGCTCGCCTCTCTCATTCATGCCGAGGTAGAGTCCGGAGTCCACCCCACGGATGCTCACCAGCCCCACTGCTAGGCTAATAAACTCCAAAATCCCTAAAAAAGAAAAGAACTGCAAGTCATACAGAGGAAAAAAATGACACCAGGCTCCAGCAACAAAAAAAACCCCAGCCATTCCCAGTAACAATACAATTCTTAACTCTATAGTCCCATCTGCGTGCAATCTTCTAATTTCTAGTCTGGGCCTCTCCCCAGCATTGTCAATTTGAGTTGCCCAAGAGGGATTATCTTTGCTAATGAGAAAAGCTTTGCAAGGTTTTGTTGGTTTGGGTTTGGATTTTTTTCATAATTATCACCAAGAAGACAGATGTAGAAACTTGTGCCTGGCCACTAGCAATGTCAGAAGGCTGTTACCATGCAGGGTTTTGTTCTTCACCAAAAGTAGTGTGATTTTGTCTTCTGGAATAACATGATTGTCCCACAGGTTTTGAAATCATGGATTCAGTAAAAAGAAGTGAAAAGCACTAGAAGAGATGTCTGTGAGGACCATCTTCATGCTGGCATTCCAGTGGGATTCTTGCCAATCCAAAATGTATATACAAGCTATAGGGATAAAATCCAGCTTCAAAGCACATGGGTAAAAATGTGTTTTCCTCTGCAGCCTTCAGAGCCATGGCACTGCCAGTCCTTTCTCTGTCACCTCCTGCCACTGTTACTGCCAGAACCCCCTCCTGCCCTCTGTGTCCTACTGCCTGTCCCAGCCTCTTCCCAGTCCAGAAGTATCTGTCCCAGCCATCCCCAGCTCTACAAGAGCAACTGCTTTACCCATGGGCTGCAGCCTACTACGATGGTGTCAGATACTTTAAAAATGAGGGGCAGCCTCATTTCCTGTGTAAAGCAATAGCAGGGTCTGGCTGCTGTACCCCCACAGCCACAGCTGTTTCAATGGGGGAAAGACTTGTAAGAGGAGAACCTTTGGTGAAGCACTGAAAAACAAACAGCCCCTACCCAACACCACAAGTGTTCAAACTACCCAGGAAGACTTCCTGAGGGCAGTGGTGGGACTGTGTTATTATGGATTTCACATATACGTAGAGGTCACAGGCAGTTTTGCCAGTGTCCAGTGCAGGATTAATTAGCTGGGAGGCAGAAGGAAGAGGGTTTTCCTCATCTCATCTGATGACTGCATGTCTCCATTGACTGGAGAGGAAAATTGCTCTAACCTTTAGCGTGGCTCCAGCTCTCCTAATATAGCTCCCTAATATTGCTCCAGCCCTGGGCAATTGATGCTCTGATCAGGTTACCTCCCAGAGCCCCTCTTAAAAGTATTGCCTTGGTTTAAAGCCACCATGTGACAAGCTGCCACCTGAGCCAGATGACTTCAGTGGCAGCCACAGCTCTGGGTCACCCCACAGCCTGGGGACGGTTGTGGCAACTCTCAGATGACACCGCATCACCGCCTAAATATAGGACAGCCCTGACCCCCTTTGTGCAGCACAGACTCATCCTCAGGTGCTGGCAGCTAAGCTGCTGCAGGAATTCCTACCTTCCATCAGACCTTCCATCGCCCTTTCCCCTGCCTACTCTAGGGCTTGTGCATCTAATCCAGCCCTCCCTGAAACCAGCGGGTGCTAGGGGACATGAAATATGGACTTGGGAGCATCAAGGCCTGGAGACAAACAGGGAAGCAAACACCAAAAAATACACTTTATGGACCAGAGCAGACATTTTACAGGCTGAAATATGCCCAGCGACACATCCTGGCCTGGAAACACATCCTGCCTGCAGAAATCAGGAACAGGCAGCACACGCAGGGAAGGCAGCCTTTCCAAGTCAGACAGGCACAGACCCTGGCTCTGCTCTTCTTGGTAATTGTTGTGGTTTCTTAGCTGAAAAGAATCCCAAACAGGGAGGAGAGAGGTGCAGGATGAGGGGTGGTTTCCTCCCTTCACTACCCACCAGTTCTGACACAAGGGAGTTACTGAACTGCTGGGTGATTTTCCCATCCACAGACCAGAAATTACCACAGCTGCTCTTTGAAAAGGAGTGAGGGAAGATGGACAACTACAGGGAGTGCAAGAAGTAAAACAGGAGTACAGAGATACACCCAGGAATGAGGGAGTCTTTTCCAGGCTGGAGACAAGGGAATATTTAAATGAAACATATCAGGTAACTGGAGAATGGTAGATGAACCTTCCTGTAGGTATAGAGACAGCCCTCAGCAGCAGCACTTTTTTTGTCTCCTGTCACTTCTGGGAAGCAAGAAAATGTTGCTGGTTACATTGAGAAACTGAGGCATGTCTAAGGTAGAGGGGAACCCAGATCTTTTTTTGAATATGCCCACATGTATGCTCTGTATGAGGCACGTGAATCCAGGTCTCCAAAGACCTGGGAAGGACCAAGCCAGATGCAGCATCAGCCTTCCTCTCTGAGCAGGAATGAGACATCCCTCACCTGCTGCAGGTTGGGCAGACATAGGTTTTGCAAACAAAATTTTTTTCAAGGTGTGCCCATGACAATCTCTTCTGACAACATCCCTTTTTATGATCTCTGAGTGGCACTTGGAGACATGCATGGAAGATGACTATGTTGAAAGAGCATTAAGAACGTAACTTGAGCCCACAAAAGTCAGGAGACAGAGTAAAGGCTGAAAATATGTGGGCGGATATCCATCCTGTCCTTAACTCACTCCAATTCTAGACAAAATTGCAGCTTCGTACATCTGATCTCCAGCAGCACAGGGAGTGGCCACTGGGGCCAGCTCAAGAATTCTCTTTCCAATTGTAGCGGTGTGTTTTTGTGGTAGAACATGCTTTTGTTTTTTTCTTTTGCTTTCTTTTTTTCTTTCCCCCAGGACTTGCCTCCTTTTTTTCCTTACTTTGATTATTCCTTCTCTTTGTTCCTTGAGTCTTTCCAGATAAGACTTGGAGAGATTTGATTAAGACTCTGACTGGATTCATTTACCACCAAAGCACTGGATAATCTCCTGAGCTTTGCCATGGCAGGACCCACACACTCTCGCCTTACTCTAAACCATTCCTCAAAAAATAATTCAGCCCCCTGCACCTGTCTCTTCTTACATGACTGTATTCAGGAGCTGGGGTACAAAAACATCAGATGTTGTATTAATGGCTACAAACCCAAAGCTTCAGCTAAAAACCTCAACAACTGTTCAGCAACAGGTGCACTATGGTCTGAATGTCAAAATTACAGCCAAACTTTCTCTGGAGGTCTCAGCAGCTTCTCTAAGAGTCTGTGTAACATATCCATGAGCAGGTTTGTACCCCAGAAGAGCTTTGTTTTCTGCCTTGATTTGTCTACAGTGCAACCTCAAGGCCTCTTTCTCTCCTCCACTGCAGTGAGTAGCACCGTTGGGTTCACATCTTTAATGCTGCTGTAAAAGAGATGTGAGGCAGAAAAGGAGCAGTTCCTCCTGACAGGGATTTTCCTGGCAAATTTCTCTCAGTTTCATTCTGAGAAGGATTGTCATAAGGGTACTAATGTCAGTCCAGATCCCCTCCAGGTTTTGACTGTCCTTTATTTTTTGTAGAGGAAGGTTCTGAGCAGATGCAGTGAGAGAGATACATTTTGGAAAACGCTTTTTTCTTTTGGGAGTGACCTTGCCAGAGCTGCCGGTTCAGAGAGTGAAATTGGGCACTTCCATAGTGTGAGAATGAGCTTTCTTCCAACAAACCTAGAGGGCTTTTCCACATTTTGCATTAAAGCTCCTCTAGGAAAAATAAGCTGAGCTCCATTGTTCTTGCAAGAATCTGTGTTTTTACAAGTATAAAATATCACATTCCAGAAGACAGGTGTGATTTAGGAAGGCTCCAGTCCTTGACAGATGAGAAGCAGTAGTTCCTGTGATTGCTCAGGCAGTGTGGGTGGATGATGCCAGTACCTCCCCTGTCCCCTACAGTCACACCCCCAAATGCTGTGGCACAAAAGAACCTCTTCTTTTAATCATCACTGTTGGGACCTTGGGAGTCTGTTCTGCATAGCATTGCAATAGCAAAGCAGGGCTTTGGCTATTTTCCTCTCTGGAAGATGTGGATGTCTTGCACATCTGGCAGCTTTTGGGATGGCTGCGCATGGGAGGGTGCAGATACTGCTTGTCTATTCTTGAATCCCTTCCAAATTAAGAGAGGGGGATGCCAAGTCTGGTTCTGCCCGACATCCCACCTGCAGCTGGACACATGCCTGGGCTGTGGCATTGCAGCCATCCATGGAGCACCTGAATTATCTGCTCATGGTACCAGCCAGCACCTTCCAGTCCCATGGGCTTGATCCTGGATCTCTAAGTATTTCTCCAGATGCCTCAAGATTTAAGGCAGCTTTAAAGACTTTCCTGAACCCTTCATCTACCTCTGCATCCCTCACCACAGCTTTGGAGTCCCCAGAATCGCTCAGGCTGCCTATTCCTGTTATAAGTTACTTCTCTCTGACTGTTGCACGCAAAATTTAGGAATGCATCGATACATGACATCCTAATACAAACCATACCAGTAACATTGGAATTTAAATATTCATGGCTACTGAACACAGATGGTGAATACTGTGTGCCAATACGTTATTGCTTTGAGTCTCTGCTGAAGCAAGGCTTAGTCCAACTTGATCTGAATGCAAGGATTCCAGTCTAATCCTTTGGGGCTTTGTCTTGCAATTACAACAAATAACTATTTATTTTACACTGCCTCTGGGAAAACCCTGAAGCAGAAAACTATAATATCTGAAGTCTGGTCTAGTTTACGGAGCTGAATGCGGACTGCTAAAACACTTAGGGAATGCCAATGTTTCGATTTATTGAAAGCACTGTGTGACTTAAGCTTCAGTGTGCAAAATCCATGAAAAGTTTTAGCATGTCTAACACGTTTTTTCCAAGTTTGAAAATATACTTCTTTTACTCAATCTTTACAAAAAATGGACCTGAGACAAATGCTGCTATTTGAAACTGGCAGTTTAGTTCTACAAAGGTAAGGAAAAAGAACTGATAGACTAGAAACACTACGTGGCAGCTTGAACTAAAACCAACCAGATGCAATCGGTTTGCTTTCAACTCTTTGAACGTGGAAACCCATCGCATACTGCAGCATGAAAGGTTAAAAGATGGGTGTTTTCAGGAGGTAATTAAAGAACGCTTGCCCCATGAGCATATTAGTACCTGACTCTGACCCGCGGGTTATGACTTTCTTGTTGATTTAGGCAGGGACATGCCATGCACACACCTGGTGTTTATGGAAAGATAAGCTTCCCCAATTGTTCCAAAAACCTGCCTTACACCTCCAACAATAGCAGCAGCAGCACTTCCCAGAGTATCAGAACGGACTGGTTGCAAACAAGTAAAGGCAAAAAAATAATTCCTTTCCCCGAGGAGTTAAATCACTTGAAAACTATAAAAAGTCTTGCAAGCACGTCTTGCAACCTGTTGACAACATAGCTGAGATCACTGGCATGGGACTTGTTGATAGCTTATACAGACACCTGCACTAGATGCTGGAGTAGCGGGAATTTCTCTTACTGTGCTCAGACTGACTGTACTCTTTTCGCCTGTGGCTTGGGATGCATTTTTTGAAGATTACATATAGTCTCATTAGAGGTCACTGCTCTTGTGTGCCACTGATACAGGCACTGCAGTCTTCCAACTGTATCCCGGGCAGCAAGGTAAATCCACGGTGCTCTGCCTATTGTTCCATCTTCTTTCTTTCTTAAGTGTTTCTCCCTCTTCAGCTTCCCCCTTTCCTTTCCAACAACCTTCCCAAACCCAGCTCCTGACACCCCTCCAGCCAACAGATCCCTGCCCGCTTTGGGGAGACGCTCTTCTAATCAAAGTCACGCACGTAAAGGAGAGCAGCTCACAAATATCTGCAGACGCCAGAAAGAAGGAGGAGTTAAAAAAAAAAAAAAAAAAAAGAAAGAAAGAAAAAAGAAACTACTAAAAAAAATAATTTTTTTTCCAACCTAGGAATTTCCAAGAAATTCCAACGAGGAATGTCCCTGATTTGCCTCCCTCACCGCTAACTTCAGAGGCATAGCTGAAGCTGTTCACTGTCCTCTTTTATTACTTTATTAATTTATTTTTTTTTACTTTTTCTTTTTTTCCCTCTTGCGAAGGCACGTTTTAGTGCACCTGCAGAAAGGCTGAGCGCCGGGAGAGTAGGAAATTGGAAATAAAAACTCCCGCATTGCTGGGGAGTGAGCGCATTTGTTTAGGAGGCCAATTATATCCGTCCCGGGATGATTTATATTAGCGGGGTAATTAGTGGTGCGCGCGGGGCACCTGCTCGGGCATCCCCCCCCGGCCCCTTACCGAAGCGGCTGTGGTCCTGCCGGGTGCCCTGCACCGTGCCGTTGGGGAAGATCTCCAGGTGGAAGCCGGTGCGGCAGTAGAGCTGCCGCCGCCGCAGGATGCCCTTGAGGTGAGCGAAGTCGGTGGGGGAGCCCCGCTGCAGCCGCCCCTCGATCTGCCCCAGGCGCTCGTTGAGGAAGCCGGGGGAGTCGGCGAGGGGCAGCCCGGCGCCCAGCGCGGGGGGAAAGCCGTGCAGGTCGGGGTCCAGCGCGCCCAGGAAGCCGCCCACCTCGGCCATGGGCGCGGAGCGGAGCGGCCCCGGGGGCGCGGGCTGAGCGGCCGCTCAGAGCGAGGGCTGCGGCCGCCCGGCCCCGCGCTGCCGGCCCCGGCCCGGCCCCGCGCCGCCCGCGCCTCCCATCGCTGGATCCAGTGTCCCGCCGTCGGATGCGAACTGCACTTTATATACGTACACACTCCCCTTACATTGACATATTGGATATTTAAATGCAAGCCACACCTCACTGGCATCCCCTTTGGCTATTGCTTCCCTCCCCCCCCCCCCCCTTCTCTGATCCATTTGGCTTTTTTTTTTTTTTTTCCTTAAAAAAAAAAAAGGGGGGGGCCCGCTTCACTCCCTCTTTTATTATGAAAAAAAAAAAAAAAAAAGGCAGGAAAAAGCTACACATCGCAGTGAGGCATAACAGCTCTTGGCAGGTCCCCGCCAGCCGACGATGAAATCATGGAGCCCCCGCACGCACCCGCTCCCGCACCGCCGGCAGCCCCGGCCCCGCTCACGGCCCTGACCGGACCCGCAGCCGCGTCCCCAGACGCCGCACGGCCCGGGTCGCTCCGAGCCCCCGCGTGGGTCGGTGGCCCTGGGGCTGTCGGAAGCCCCAGGTCCGTCAGTGCCGCCACAGCCTCAGCCCCCAGCGTGCCCCCCACCCACCACCCCCCGGAACGGACACGGTGGAAAAAAACAACACGTGAGGAGAGGGTCGAGACGCGTTTTTCAGCCGAACGTGTAAAAACGGAATGCGATCTTTCTGAAAGGCGATCCCGCGGGCTGTACGGCCGGGTTACAGCCGCCGGGACGGGAGGGAGCCCGCGGCGGGGCCGGGCAGCGCCGGTCGCTCTCCCTCCCCACCTTCCCCATGCTGGAAACAGGTGTTTCCGCGCTCTCCCGGCCCGCCGACACCGTATCTGTGCCGGCAGCTGCGGCCGCGCTGCAGACAGACGGAGCCGGGCGGGGCGGGGCGGAGCGGAGCAGAGTGGGGGAACCGAGGGGAAGCGGGCGCGGGCGGGCCGGGAGCGACCGAGGGCAGGAGCGTCCCCGCCCTGCCCGGCAGGCGGCGCTGCTGCTCGCGCCGCGCCGCCCCGGGGCGCTGGGCCCACGGCGGGTGCTGAGGGGGCCTATGGCGGGTGCTGAGGGGACCCAGGTGGGCCCGGGACGCGGAGTGGGTTGTCGTGTCCCTGGAACGGCGTGTCGCCCGTGCCCTCTGCCGTGACCCGCCAGGGGACAGACAGCCCACAAACAAACAACCACAATCACCCAAAACTGCCCCCAAGCCACCAGCCCGCCCTGTTGCAGCGGCTCCTCCGGGTGGCATCAGAGCGCAGAGCTGAGGCATCGGTGATGTCCACCTCAGCGGGTTTCCCCCACGGGGTATCCCCACCGTGGGGTCTCTTCCCGAGTGGGTATTCTCTCAGAGGTTCTCTCCTCTCAGCGGGTCCCGCCACATCTGGTATTCCCTCCACAAGTTTGTTCCCTTACCTGGTCTCTTCAGCAGATTATCTCTGAAGTGTGTCTCTCCTCTTAGAGGGTCTCCTCCCCCAGCAAGTCTTCTCTCAGTAGGTCTCTCCTCAGCAAATCTACGACATGTGGAAGAGAACTCAGCAGGCCTGCCACCTGAGAAAGTCTCTCCCTTGCAGAGGATTTTCCTTCAGTGGGTTCCCATCTTGGTGAGTACTCTCTCAGTGGGTCTATCCCCTCATCAGGTCTCTTCCCTCAGAAAGTCTGTCCCATGGCAGATCTAACCTCTCAGCAGGTCTTTCCCCTTGGAGAGTGTCTGCCCTACTGTGGATATGTGGGTTCCAGCTATAGTGGGTCTCTCCCCTCAAAGAGAATTATCCCTACTGTGTATTCCTCCTCAGAGGATTCCTGCAATGGCAGGAGCCCCCTGAGAGCATATCCACGGTGTGGGAGACACTCTCTGAGGGGAGAGACCTCAGCAGGTCTCCCCCCTCCAAAAGTGTCTCTACCTCAGTGTGTTCTCCCCATTGTGAGTCTCCCCTCAGTGCATCTCCTCCCTCAGCAAGTCTATCCCATGCGGGGTCTCTCCTCAATGGGTCTCTCCCCACCGGGTGTATATCCTGCACAGTGGATTCCTGTCAGGGGGTTCCCGCCATGGCAGGTCTCTCCCCTCAGAGAGTGTCTCCCACACCGTGGATATGCTCTCAGGGGGTTCCTGCCATTGTGGGTCTCCCCTTAGAGTGTCTCTCGCCTTAGCAGGTCTCTTCCTCAGCAAGTCTATCCCATGGTGAGTCTCCCAGCAATGTGTCTCTCTCCTCAGAGTGTGTCTCTACCACTGTAGATTCCCCCTCAGAGTGTTCCCACCATGATGGATCTCCCCTCAGCAGGTGTCTTCCCCTCAGTGTTCCCACCATGGTGGGTCTCCCCTCAGCAGGTGTCTCCCCCTCAGAGTGTTCCCGCCATGATGGGTCTCCCCTCAGCAGGTGTCTCCCCCTCAGAGTGTTCCCACCATGGTGGGTCTCCCCATAGCAGGTATCTCCCCCTCAGAGTGTTCCTGCCATGATGGGTCTCCCCTCAGCAGGTCTCTTCTCCTCAGTAAGGTGCTGCTCCCCACATCATCCCAGAGGGACGGTTAAAATGGTCGCTTGTGGGTCGTTTCCCCCAGAGCCAGGCAGGGTTCTCTTGTGAAGAAGGAAATTGTGATATTGTGATGTGAAACACCAACCCGTATGTCTGCAGTGGGTGAGGAGTCTGGTTTTTAAACAGGGTTTGGGGTAGTTTTTCCTGTCAGAGCTGTGGCTGTAAAAGGGGTGTTGATGCAGAACTTGACACATGAAGCCTAAACTCATGATCTTTATAGAAATATAGGCTGTTTCAGAGCTAGTAAAATCTACTGAAGTGCATTTGTTGACTATTTGTTTATCATGTTTGGTTACATGGAGGTACCACTGTCTGAGGAGTTCAAGCATCCCCCTGCAAAAATTATGCTTTTATTGCTGTAGTATGTATATGAAGACTTAGATGTGATGAGGTAACTGAAGGAAATAAATTGTGCTTTGGTGAAAATGACAGAGGTTCCAAGATGGGGAGGGGGCCAGACACAGCTGATGGGACACCCCAAGCCTGGAATTACTGTTAAAGGTGTAATCCTGTAAAGGCTGTGAATTTAATGCATAAAATTAATGTAAAGTGAATTATCCTGCTGCAGTCAAATACACTCCTTGGTGAAACCTGGTTTTGCTGATGTAAGTATGAGGTTTGCCTGTAGATCCATAGCAAATTCATGTTTTTGAATCCTTATTTCTGCACGTGTCTGAGGGCTGGTCCCAGGGGGATTAAGAAGGAAGAGGAAGACCTAGTTTCAGCAGTGGAGGACTAGCCTAACTCTGCAGAGGCCTCTGCCATGGACTTCAATCTCCTCTAGATCTGTCTACAATATCGTTCAACCCAAATCCACACAAGCACTTAGTGGAACACTTAGGAAACTGAAAAAGGTAACAGAGTTCAATTATACTACAGTAAAATCCAAGATAAAGTAAAAACCCACAAACCTTCAGTGCTTAACTAATGTATAACAAAAGCAGCAGAATCCCCCATCCAAGCTGACATTCCTCACTTAACTCTCCTGATTATGGTCAGCTTTTGAAGTGTCCACAATACATTTTACTGAGAAATTGTACAAGCTAGTGCAACATGTTCTGTTTAGGCACGACAAGATGTAGGAAAGGTAGCTTTCTCTTTTTCTTTTTTCTTTTTTTTGGCTTTAATTTCCTGGTTTATTTATGTTTTTACTGAGCTGAGGAAGAAAAGCAGAGATTTGTACCCTGTATTTTTGAAGAAAAAGAGGGATGTATTTTAAGTACTGAAAGCTAGAATGACTCCTCCAAAAGCAGAAACAAGTTTAGCAATTTTTTTCATGTATGACATAGAACACACTTCTTCACTTAGTAATTTGTTAAAGGAGGACAAAAACTTACGTACAGTTTGTGTCACAGAACAGAGTGCTACAAAATTAACTTTCTGCTCTACTTTGTTTCAGTTGATTTTCAGTTCCCCCAAGTTTTTTCTTTGATTACAGTTTGTATTGGCCACCTTGGGAACTAAAATGTTTACTGCCAAACTGCTCTTTCAGTTTTCAGAAGAATTAGTAATGATTTTTATACCCAGTTTGCTAAAACAGACCTTGCAGACCCCTCCTACAAACCATAGAAGTGTATTTAGTGAGGTAGTAAAAATATTAATAGCATTTACTGTCAGAGCAATTTTTATCCATAGAGAGCAGCCACATTTGGTATCTGACTATAAAATCAAAGGAAGAGCAGGACTGGGATCAGAACAGTAAATAAATTAGAAAAAAATAAGATAAATAACTGCAATGAGCCAACCCAGTATCCAAGCTACTAGATACTGCATTTCCTCTGCCTGGGGCTATTCCATTTGGTAAAGAAAAGATCAAGACAGCTGAAATAATTTGAAGTAGCAATGGCCATGAATGCAAAATCAGACGTGAAGAATATCTGGGGATAAAGAAACAACAGAGCCTCGAGCTTTAATAAATAATACTTCTGCTTCCTTAGCACTTCCCTTCTTGGGATCTCACAACGATCTATGTGCATTAATTAATTAAGACTCACAACCAAGATCACTGTTCAGCTCCTTTTCCCTGGACAGTCTCTTTTTCCACTAAGAGGTGTTGTCCAAAGGATATTGATGGCTTTCTGTATTTGTTGGGGATTTTGGATGCATAGCAGCCCTGCTGGAGCAGAAGCTCTGACCAGGTTTCTGAATATCCAGAAACCAGACACGTCCACCGTGAGCATTTCTGCCTTTTGTGGTGTGGTGACCATCTGTGCTGCACATGCAAGGAATGTCTGAGCTCTCCGGGCAGATAAATAGGGCAACCTCCTTTGTGAGGGGGTGAATAAACAAATTTTCTTAAGGGGAGCAGAGGATAGTTTATTGGTTTTTATCTTTGATTGGTTTTACTTAAGCTACTATTATTATTATCATCTTTTGTAGTTCCACTTCAGGCTGTAGACCCTGTTTGTGCTGGATACAGCATTAAGTGTGTAACAAACCTGAGTGCTTGACCTGAGGAATCTCACTGCTCTGCCTCGAGGAATGATTTCTACTTGAAGGCAACAGAATCTCCATCAAGGTATAGAACTAAGTATAAAAGTATAGGGTTTTGACACATTTAGAACTGGTGGCAGAATGAAGGTAAGGGTCTAAAAGATAGAGCTCTGAACTTGCCTACTTGGATCTTGGAATGCCTAAATAAATGATGTGACTTTGAAATGAGGAACTACCTCCCAGTTCTTCCAGTTATTGATTGTTTGGTGTCAAACATGGATCTGCTGGTTTTAATTATCCCAGTATGGATTAACAGTAAAACTGTTCTAGCTTGACTCTGACTCATGAAAACCCCCATTTGGAGAGAATTGAGATCTGCAGTCTTTAGGGGAACAAGTCAGGGACAAATATGTGCAGATGAACATCATGTGCAAATGAGCATGGAAGCTTTGCTGACCCTCAGGTTGTTTTGTCATGGTTCTGTCCCATTTGAAAATTGCAGGTTCCTTGGCATGGCTAAGGACAGGTTTGAATCCTGACTCAAATTATTCACATTAATACATTTCCAACTGCTGGATACTGACTGGGTAATGGGGAAAGTTCCTTTACTGGGGCAAAGTGGTGCATAATACCGTTGTCTCCACTTTTTTTCTGGGAATTAGGGCTAGAATTACCAGACTGCTGAGTCATTAGTCCTAACAGGTGACATTTGGAGCTGGTTCTCAATTGGAGGTTGCCTCTTTTGCTGCAATAAAAATAAATAAAATAAATATGTAAAATAAAAGGAATAAAAAATAAAGGGAATAAAAAGGAGGTTAAAACCACAACTTCTCTCTGGGAAACACATCAAATTAAATACAAGAACTGGTTCTGGTCCTCCTCAAAAGATGCTGTCCTTTATGTGATGTTACTCTTCTAAGCGTGCATCTTTTAACTGCAGCAGCTTCTTATGGAATTATCTGTGACTGTGGCAGTGTATGTGTTTATATTTGCAGCAGTGAGTATAAGTCAAATACAAAAGAGTCACAGCAAAGGTCTGTCTAGCCCCATATCCTGCCTCTTGATAATGGCTAATAACTTGTATATGGAAAACAGGACGAGTATAGAGTGATACTTCCTTTGGTAAACCCTCCCAGCTTCCAGTGGTTTCTGGTTTAGAGATCTTCCTGAGCTGGAGGCTGCAGCTGTATCATTGTTTTTGATATTCCTTGATGGACCTTTTTCCATAAAATTGTCTAATCGTTTTTGTAAAACCCACTTGTATTTTTGGCTGCCATAACATCCCGTGGCAATGAGTTCCACAACATCATTAGGCATTGTGTGAAAATGAACTTCCTTTTGTTTGCTTTTGAACCCACTTGCTGCCTGCCAGTTTGAGTTGGTGCCCTATTATTTCTGTTAAGAATACTTTAAAATAATCATTGCTGTTTACCTTTACTGTGCTGTAACAGCTTGTCTAGAACTTAATTGTTATTATCCCTTGTTTTCCAGGTTGAAAAGTTCTGGCTTGCTTAATTTTTCCTTGTGTTAAGGCTTTCTAACACCTCTTGTGCAGCTTTGGTACACTGTGCTTCTTGCCCTTTCTGTGGCTTTATATTTCCACAATTACTAAACTGTGCTCAGTATTGAAGAGATGGACATACTGTGGGTTTATTCAGAGGAATAATACCATTTTCTGCTTTGTTCTCATTCTTCTAAAATTTCTGAACAGGATAGTTTCCCCCAAATGCTGACAGCTGACACTGTGCTGATCTTTTTGGAGAATGATCCACTTCTCCAAGATTTCGTTCATTACTGGTAATAAAGGATTTAAAGTATGGCAAGAATGGCTTTTCCTCATCCATTATTTTTTATCTATGGACTTTGAGTTAAATTTACTATTTTAACACCCACTGGCTTTGTATCATCAGCCACCTACCCACAGCATTTCCAGCTCATTTATGGATTATGAAGCAGCAGGCGACACATCACAGACCCTATTCTGAGTCTGTAGGGAGCTCTGACATTCCTGACGTCAAACATTTATTTCTCTTGGTTAAGATCACCAGTTATGTCACTTATGCTCCCATTCTTGCAGTAAGGCTTGTTCATGACCTGGATTTCACACCATAGTTAATGGCTTGGCAATTTCCCATGCGATTCCTGTGGAGATCATCAGTTCATCCTCATATCATTGTGTTTGTAGTGGGTATTTTCATCTGTGCTGCTGCCTAAAATTCATTCTCCTTGCAAAATAGCTGTTGGTGTCTGTATTGAACATCAGTACAAAGATTCACTGAGTTTTCTTGCTATTGCCTTTTCACCTGGGACTCTTTTCAATGCCTTAAACAACTCTTGGTGCTGTGACTGTTCAGACTGAGGCACAGATTTACACAGTGGAACAGAGTCTGTAATTTTCTGTGGTCAAGTTGCTTTGGGACTTTTGGCCTAGTATCTCTGTATCTGTCTTTAGGGACAACACTGGTTCTCAGTGGAGACTAAAACTGAAATATATTGGTGTGTGAGGTGGAGTTAGGAATCTGAACTCAGAGTTATTCTAGAAGTGGATGATTAGATGGGACATCCTAAAATAAAGAATAGAGGGACAAAAAATGGAAAAATAATGTAAAACCAAAAGACTTTCTCCTAGTTATGCTGAAAGGCTTTTGCATTTTTGGTGACTGAAGATTTTCAGCTTTACTGCTGTTCATGTGAGTAACATTACTCAAGTTCCTTTGTACAGCACTGGGTTAATTTGTATAGCATGCTTATAAAGAAACACATAAAAACTTGAAAAACATAAACAACCCGATTTGATAATTATTCTGTAATTACTATTTTCTGTAAATTAATTCTGTATACTAGATTTGTTCTTTTCTCTAATGAATCAGGTGATTAAAATGCAGCATTATTTTTCAAAAAAAAAATCTAGGTGCTTTGCAAATTTGGTTAGAGAAATCCAACAACCAACTGCCCCATAAATCATAATGTTTCATCACTAGATCTCTGTGGAGACAGGAGTGAATAGGCTGAGAAAAACACTGTTAAGGTATACTTGTGGTGAGTTCTGCAAACAGCCAAAGTATAGGGAATATGCAGTAAAGAGAGCACAATCCTGCTTGCATTGGATTGAAACCCACAGAAATGTGCATGACCCTCCTGCAGGATGAGGTGTGTTTGTTTTCAGAAGAGCCACTTGATTTTCATAATATGAGTTTCCTTAAAATCTGTCCTGAGAAATCAGGAGTTAACAGAACCCAGTTTCTACAGCCTTAACCTTTCACAAATGCAGTGTTTAGTAATCACAGTTCTGGTAGGTTGAGTTTCATGTGAGATCTCAAAATGTTTATTTCACAGCATCCTTTGCTGTGTTTGTGCAGCCTTGCTGTTGCCTTCCTCCAGATGGGAACATGCAGGAATGCAGAAGCCAGGTGGTTTGCTCAAGGGCATGAGGATCTGTCTTGAGTGCAGTTAACCGGTGCCTTACTGGCACTTGTGTTAGCTGTGCTTTGGTCTGAGCAGTCACCTGGATTGTGTTTACTTCCCCTAGCATTCCTTAACTCCATGTCCTGCAAGGAAGTTACCCTGAGGATCTGTAAGGTCCTGAACAACAAGCAGAAGTCTGGATTCTCAAACCTCTGCTTTAATAGCATGGGATATTTATGGTCTTGATAAAATTAGGGAAGAAAGATGAGGGGCATATTCTCATGCAGTAGCGTTGGCAAATCCTGTTGCTGAAGTTTTCTGAAAGATTAGAAATTTCTCAGATATCTTCCTCAGCATCAAATGAGTCAAAATATGAAAATTCAAGTATCCTTCTCAAAAACTTGGGAGCATCAGCGTGGCAATGACTTTGAATATCATGCTGGGGCTATGGTTTAGTGTAGCTGGAGTCTGGTTCTGTCATAAGGAAAATCAGAATGAAATGCAAAAATTAAAATAAAATAACACTAACACTCCTGCCGCTTCCTTTGTAAACAAATCTGAAACCTTAAGGCCAGGAGAAGAGCATTGTCGCTATCAAGTGGTATAACTCAGTTTAGGCTTGGTAGAAGGGGAAATGATAACTCTCAGATATATGCTACCTCACAGGAATATTGTAATGAAATCCAGCCAGCTTCAAGGGAAAAACAAAACCTATTGATTTTATTCCAAGGGAAGAGAGAGAAAAAGAACAGATGTGTGGAGTCTTCTGTCCACTTACTGCAATCTGCAGTACCGACTTAGCCATTGTTTCTTCTCATGCTTCCTTCTGTAGAAATGCCTTGGTTTAGGTACCAAATCATTCAGTTTGGGGTAGTAGAGAGGAGGGGGAGCAAAGACCTCACGCAAGAACTGACCTAAACTCTGAGGAGGTTTGTATAATCTAATTTGCAATAAAATGGTATTTACAATGTTATCAGACAAAGCTTAGCAGTGTTAAGTTAAACAGCATATAATGTGATTAGTGGGGGAGTCATGCCCATGATGTCATACACATTCTCTGAACTCTTGGAATGGACAGATAATGGCTCAGGCATTTGTTCTCTTGTGACACACGAAAAGCTCCGTAAAGATTTGGGGGATGGGAAGGAAATTTGCACATGCTCGACACCGCTCATGGAACTCGCCGCACCAGAGACGGCTTCTCCCTTTGGCGCAGAGCTCGACCTGTGGTTGCACCCTGCCAGCGCAGTGCTGTGTAGTGGTTAAAACAGGCCTTTGGGAATAGTTTAGAAGCTTGAAATTCTATTCTTGACTCTGCCGCAGACTTGGGTTTTGACCGCTAAATCTTCTTTGCCTCTGGTAACTCCATTTTTAACTAGCAAAGGTAGTCAGCCGTGTCTGTGGAGTGCCCGGAGTGAGGAGCTGTATGGAGATGGAAACCACTGGCATTCTGTTCATTATGCAGAACAAATACAGCTAGACCACAAAGAGCTTTGCTGTAGATAACAGCGAGCAATTTCACAGCTAGTAATGGCCCATTCAGAGAAAATTAAATCTTTATCTTTCTGCCTCTCCGAGGCATGCAAAATGGTATTAAAAATTTTGGCTAAGTCTAATTCACACGGATCAGCAATATAAATCTCACCTGTAGGTTCACATCAAATGTAATCTAGACTGTATTTATTTTAATGTTTTGCTTTAAAAAACTCTTGCTAAAAGCTGCTGAATCAGGCAGAGCTCCCTTTAAACTTTCAAGTTACTTTAGTGAAAAGGACAAATTCTGGAACATTGAAGAGTATTTTACTCCCCATGTCCACCATGGACAATAAACCCATATCTCTTTGTGCATGTTAATGTTTTATAGAAACACAAAGATTGCATAAACATTTTTCCTGCCGTGGTGTGAAGGCTGTGAACTGTTAAACTCTGCTGCAGAGATTGACTAGGTAGTATTCCTGTTTTCAGTGATGCAAGGAATTAATATGGACTAGACATGAGATGAAATGGGAGTTGCAGATGTGCAGAATGAGATGGGGGCTGCAGACAGAGCCGAAAAAACTTGAAGGAGGTGGACAGGAGGGAGCAAGGGAGCTTGGAAACTATGGCTCATGCAATGTCAACTCTATTATATGTTAAAATCAACTGCAGCACTTGCACAATCCCCATCTTTTATCAGAACAAGTAGTCATTGTCTTGGCTGTAACACTCATGTCAGTTTATGGCATTGGTGTGGATTTGTTGAGAAATGCATACAAGGATTTTATTTGACTGCAGAGGGATGCCATCAAGAATAAATCTTTGTTGTTCAGAAAGGGGAAGCCAAGCTTTTGTCTCTATGGCTGATAAATTTGGAGCAGGGGCCAAGTGTAATATGAACAGAGCATTGGCCAGTCTGGTCAGACATGTGGGATGTACTAACAATAACGGGGAATGAAAGCAAAGCCCCCAGGTAGACACCTTTTAAATAATCAAGGCTGACAGTTTTACTACAGTAGCACTGTTTAACACTTTGTAGGTATGTGCTGCATCACAGATGCTGCTTATATTAAGTAGTCTGCAAGCATTACACAGCTTATTTAGAGGATAACTTTTATTTCAGGCATTTTTACGTTTGTTAATGTAATTACAAGTGAAATATCCTATTGTTGCAGATGCTGTTGCCAATGGATAACACTGAATGATGTACCAGAAGACATTTTAATGACCTAGATTAAACTCACAGATGATTGGGCATCCCAGTTATTTCTCAAACACAGAACATTTCCAGGAATGGGTGTTTCTGACGCTCCTTACTAAAGCCATGTACAAATAGTTATCTGATACCTGAGTAGTCAGAGAAGCTGTGTTGAGGCAGATTGCACACAGTGCCTTCAATCTTGAGGGCTTGGTTATGGACATGCTGCACTACCATGGTGAGATGTCCTGGTTTGTGCCTCAGTTTACCTATCTGTAAAAAGTGGATGTGGTGCTGTGTATAGAAACTGGCCTAGGAAAAGTATTTTGAATTGCTAGTGACAAACACCAATTAGGAATATACACAGTCCTTAAAGCAGAAGACTTCACAAACTGTAGAGCCTGAAATCTCAGTGAGCAAAATGCCTTCCTCCCAGCTCTCACAGGAAGCAAGTTAATTGGGAGGCCAATAACTATAATGAGGCAGAACCTGGGGTTTTGCATGTGTACAGCAAGATCCTCCCCTTGGGGCCAAATTCCTGTTCCATATTATGAAAGCAGTAAAAGGTCCCCTCAGCAGGTGCTGTGTAAAGGCATTTCAGCTTTGCCTTTGCAGTGCTGGAATTGCCAAGCTATTGCTTCCCTGAGTCTCCAAATGAATTCCCCAACTCAATGTGGAACAGCTGTGTGAGAGATACAGCCTTGAGAAACGGGGTGGGAAAGGAACACAAGAAATGGGGTTTTAATCAAATAGCACATGTCTGTGAAACAGCCTCAGTATCCTTCTGCTCAGCTTTCCTTGGGGTAAGGGAGAAACTCTGTATGGAAGCTCAGAGAAGAGAGGCAGTGTGATCACTGAGTGCTATTGAGGGCTTTTTTGAGGGTGACCCAATGGCTGTATTCATTCACGCAGCGAGTAACAGCAGGGCTTACCTGCAAGGATGCCTGGAATGAGAACTGGAGAAAGATCTTTCTTTTTTCCACGTGCTTGAGTGTGGCTGCTGCCTCTGTAGAGGTTTCCCAGAGCACCCAGGCTTCAGCCATTGGGGCCAGGAAGGGAAGATGAAATGGGACAAATCTGGGAGGGTGGAAGGAATGCTTGCACCCAGTTAGGGCAGGGTAGCTTTTCCTTCATATATGATTGTGGAAGTAGTTGTTTTCTTCCTTATTGAAGCCTTCTGAAATATGGTTTGCACCAAAAAGAAAGAGCTCTCTCAACTGAAAAAATATTTTGTTAAGGGCCACAAATGGTGAGAGTTACTGTTTTTCACTTGAAATTGTTTTATTTAATAATTTTTGAAAGGAAAGTTTGCTGTGTGTCAAGTCTACCTACCTGAATTTCCAGAGTGCTTCATAATAGCTTTTTGGACATCTATCTACTCTGTCAAATACTGACTGTGCCTGTTGGAGTGATTGCTTAGTTATAAGTGTTATGTCTGAAATATAAAACAGACAGGGGAAAAAGAAAAATGAAGGAGAACAAGCAGAATATAGCTGGCTAATTACTGTGGCAGGACCATGTCTTTAAAAACCCCACCATTATGAAACTCATTTTTTTTCTTTTTTCCATGACATAGAATTTCCTTGAAATCTTTTGCTTTTGAGTGTGTGTGCACTTTCTAAAATGATCAGAGCTAAATGGCAGCATCTGTCAGAGAAGATAAATGACCTACCAGCAAATCCTCTCAGTTAAAAGGAAGACAAAAATCTATGGAGTAGGGGAATGAGTTTTAAATTAGCCATTTCGCTTAACTTTGCCCTAATGAAGGGCTAATCTTTGGACCCCTGCAAAACAAATGAGAACATCTCGTTAGATCCAACGGAAACTGGTCGTTGAAAAGGCTTTTGCCTTTAAGAACCTAATTGGAAGCAAAGTAATTCCTTTGATAGCTGTCTTCATTTAACAATATTTTTCCCTTTTCCTGATTTATATACAGTAGATGAAGGACTCTGTTAATTACAAACACATTTGCCTGTTTGCAGATTGACAACTAAATATGCTTGGGTGAAGCTGGGTAGAGCAGTCACAAATCAGGCACAAAGGTCTGCAGTGCCAGTTCTTCAGGAGCTGTCTGAGCAGAGCCTCCTGCAGAAGACAGGAAGGGAGCTGCTCTTAAAAATCCTTTCCTGGATATTGAGGCAACCACATGCAGAGGGTTAAGCAGACTGTGGGCCACTGTGGAAATTAGCTAAATTTACACAAGCTAAAATCTGACCTGGGATTTCAGCAATATTCTATTCATTAAATTAGCTAGTTATTGTATTTTTGTGTGTAATGGCAAAATAAGGGGTTTTTTCCCCCCTAAAGTCCAATGAATGACAGAAAAAACATTGGACACTTGATTGCTGTAGAAGCAGGATTGTGCCTTTAAGGCAGATGGAAGGAATGTGTCAGTCATGCCCCCCCTAAAACTGGGACTTATCTTGATTGTGGTGTTAGCTTGGTAGTAGAATATGATCTCATCACTGTGAAAGATTACACGAAACATCAACTTGGCTGGCCTTAAACCAGCTCTATTCTCAGTCACATTTTCATTTGCTGCAGCTGACATGGGGTTTTATAAATTGAAGAGACGGCCATAAAGATGGCTTGCAGGATTTGGCCCATGTATTCAAGTAAAAAAATTAGGGAATGGATAAAAACCACGCCTGCTTCTGATGTTTTCTTTTTGACTGTTTATTTTTCTTTGGTTTTATTTTTGAGAATGTCAAGACAAAACAAGAGTTGAATACTCTTAATTTTACAGTGCTTAGAACTGATATCAAACCTGGGAAGATAGATACCTGTCTGGTAGAAAGTCACTGAAGTCTATCTAGGCTAAAATGTGAATTATTTTCCACCTTCAAGGAATTATATTCTTGAGGAGATTAAGTGTGTAAGAGAGTCTTGAGCAGTAGATGTTCTGGGTACGGTAACCAGAGGCAAATTCAGAAGATGCATTAATTTGTTTTCTGTGGATGTGCAGTGTAATTCCTTTGGCTCTTGAGCATTATACTTTATGCCCAAACTGAGAGGTAAACACTTTTTTTTTTAAAATACTGTTCTCAGTGTGACTTCTCCAGAGGTTTAGTAGATGCCATGCACTAAATGAAAGAAATGTCAAATGATGGAGGCCATTTGGGCATGATTGGAGCCGTGGTGTGAACCCTGAGTCTGTGCAAATAAAACATCTCCAGACCTGCCAAGCCAAAGAAAAAACATTGTATTTCTAGGGATGTATCCCAGGAACTCCATTTGGAACACTGACACCATTAAAAATGACTATTATAGAGATGGTGATGAAGCAAGGTAGCTCTTAGTTCTGTATCTCTGTAATAGTCCTGGAAAAGTGCAAAAAGGTGAACCATGAAGAAAGTTAATGCACAGCTTTCCACTAGAATGCAATAGGAGTTGGCTCAGAACCACAGTTCCTTTGACTTGTCTTTTAATGTTCAGAAATTTCCATCTTTGTCATGATGCTCAGAAATCCCGGGAGCCCAACCTGAAGCTCAGAGTTGTTTTCTCTGCTCCAAAGCATCAGTGGCTCTCAGGAGGAGCAGGGAGAGGTGTGAGGTTATGGTGAAGCACTCCCCTGCAGGGTCTGACAGCTTTTTGAGATGAAAGAGAGTTGTGCATTGAGTATCTCAAATAATTTCCTAGGAATCTCACAGATAGTTGGGAGTGAAGGCAATGAGTCATTTCTTGGAAGAGGATTTTGGTTTTATATCCTCAATAGAACGTGTTGCCATAATAACAATAATTATTACAGATAGAAACAAATGCATTCAGGCTGCAGTTTTGACCCAGTCTGTTTCTGCTGCTATTTTGCATTGGTAGTTGCTGGTGTGAATGGTATGGTTTTAATTTTTCTCTCAGTAACAGTATTTCTAATTATTCCAAGTGGCAACAGCAAGAAATAGCACAACCCAAGTCTATGCTTATGGTGGGTCCTTATGCCTGTTTCATATGAGCCAAGCCTATGCTGGAGTTTTTTGTTTCATTTAGGAGGAGTTTTAAATTTTATCTAAATAAACCCTGAAACATCTAGTTTTTCATTAATGGATTAGAAATGTGCAGCATGTGTTACACTGGCTTAAGGGAATCTGCTTTTCTTGAGCTACTGAGACAGTGTACATTTTTCATTAGATTTTTTTTCCCTTTTTTTCCCCCTATAGTTTTCCTTTTCTTGGTCTCTGCTAATCAAATCTCAACTTAATACTTGAATCAAATTCTAAACTCAGATGTTCAAAGTGGATTTGAGACTGGGCTGAAATAATTCATTCTGGCCATGCTGAACCCACCTAATCTACTGGCAAGTTGTATCCTTGCCCTTTGTAGTGCAACATTTATGTCACCCAAGCAAGAAAAATAGATCTTTCCATGCTTGGCTGATTCGTGTAAGCCACTGTTTAGTGAATAGGCCCTTTGGTGTGTCATTTTTTTTTTTTCCTGCTGGTTTGATAAACTTGAGACATAGTTACTTTGAAGATTGGGCATTATCTACCTGCTCTGGGAACAGTTCCATGAAAACTGAGATTGGATCTCTGGGCTGCTGACAAGCTAATTCTGGACATTATTGGGAACCTCAAGGTCAGTGTGCTTTCAACAGCAGAATAGAATTTCTGGTGCATTCATCTCTCATTTTAAATAGGTCTCCTTAAACCTCAGCTATGCTTTCCTGGTGCTATGAGAACTCAGGCTTACATACATTGTAGAGGATTTTAAAGATACTGAGATAGGAAAAGAAGACGACCTTCAGACCCTAGAGGGGTTATTAAGTAACAGTGTGAGTTTTCACCCTAATGAACCTGCATTCAACCTCTTGGCTGAACAAAACCACCTTACTGTGTTACAGTAACTGATGTGAAAAGAGCTGATGAACACATACATGTTTTCTGGGAGACAGATGCGAGGGGTTTCTTGAGTGATTCTTGTTATTCATAGGCAGAAATGCAATAAGACAATTTATTGGCAGTTTCAGTGGGGAGGTGAGATAGAGAGACAGAGGTGCTGAGCTTGATTTTTCCAGAGCAAAAAGAGGGTGTTGATCTGAGGCCACAGGGACCAGTGTGATTTGTAGGTCCCACTCTTCTCTATCTGGGGGAGCATTTCCCCCCAAAATTCACCCCTGGCTGTTGTGTGAAGTTAGGGGACTGTACTGCTGTCAGAAATGATTATTGGGTGATTTCTGCTGTGCTGTCAAAGCCTGCTTAGCTTTTCACTGCCAAATAGTCTTGATCAAGTATTTAGGCAGAGTAGAACTGTGGTGTGTTGACAGTGTATAGAAATCTGGCAAAGAGGATACCTTGCTACAAATAGCAAGTGATAATTCAGTCTCTTTTCCATTGTCAAACACAGTTAATGCTGTTACCTGCAAGACTGGCAGGTTTTTTTGTCCAAAGAACAATTTGGATTGGGAGGGATTTTTAAAGGCCATCTGGTCCCACCCCCTTGCAATGAGCAGGGGCATCTTCAACTAGATCAGGTTGTTCATAGCCTCATCCAACCTGACTTGAACATTCCTGACTTGAATATTCACCACCCCTCTGGTCAACCTGTACCAGTGTTTCACTGTCCTGTCATTAAAAATGTCTTCCTTATTTCTAATTGAGGTCCATCCTTTTTAGTTTAAAACAATTGTACCTTGTCCTGTTGAACAGGCCCTGTTAAAAACCTGTCCCCATCTTCCTTACAGGCCGCCTTTAGGTACTGAAAGTTCTCCTTGGAATTTTCTCTTCTTTAGGCTGGACATCCAAAGCTCTCCCAGCCTCTGTAGCTGGAGTTGTGACCTCCTCTGGACTCCAACAGGTCCATGTCCTTCCTGTGCTGGGGATCCCAGAGCTGGACACAGCTCTGCAGGTGGGGTCTGAGCAGAGCAGGGCAGAGGGGCAGAATGCACCCTCACCTGCTGCACACACTGCCTGTGGTGCAGGCCAGGCCACAGCTGGCTCTCTGGGCTGCCAGTGCACAGGGAATGACCAGCTTTTCATCCACCAGCACCCTAAAGTCCTTCTCTGCTCCCAGTCTCTGCACACCCCAGCCTGTGCTGAGAGCAGGGGTTGCTTTGATGCAGGTGCCAGGCTTTGCACTCCTCAGGACTGAGTTTCTGCAAAGAGTAGATGTTGGACTTGCCGGCCCTTCCAAATCTGTAACAAAGCCATCTCCTTTTGGAGTGTCAGGAAGCTGGGCCAGCACCCCCTACCCTGTGAGATCAGTGTCCCTCGACAGGTGTTGGGTGTCCACCTCTTCCTTGGGAAGTCAGCCAGGCGGCCCTGCTGCTTCACCCCGCAGTCTCCCATGTATCTCTGACCAAGAAATCAGCTCTGGGGTGTAAGTACATTCCTGGCTAGTTGGAACCAAGCAGTTTTGTGACTAAAAAGACCAGCAGTCAGAAACACTTCAGTTTTCAGGCAATAGGGTAACAATCATAAACATAGCAACACATAAAGCAGGAGGTTTAGGAGCATGGAGTCTCTAGTCATTCCTTTCCAGGCAGTGGAGAAACAGAGAGGATGTGTTCTGCGAGAGATATGTGTTCTGATAGACGCGTTGTGCATGAATGTGTGCAACTGTTATCTTTCTCTGTGCTTTGGTTTGTCCAGGAAATAGGGAAAAATTGCAGTCAGATGAAATATGCCATGTCAATTATTTTTCTTTCTTATGAAAGATCCTTCCTCTTTATCCACACCCTGCAATGTGTGCCATGTTTTGCATGCTCTCTCTGAACACTCTGACTTGCTGACCTTCTTTGGGCAAATGAAGGTCTGATGTAACTTCCCATGAGTCCCATCTGATACAACTTCCTTTTGAACCCATCACAGCTGGTTTATGATGACTGGAGAGAATGCTGCAGAGCTCCCAAAGTTCAGGTTCTTGTCTGACCACAGTAGACCCTGACTGTCTGGAAAATCAGAACTGCCTCTAGAGAGAGTCCCTTGGCTTGCTGGAAAGTAGCAGAGAATGGCAGCTAAATTTAAACTTTAATAAAGGTTTTCTGAGCAGGATTAGGTGTTTATGTAATGTCTGCACTAGTGCATAAAATGAAAGAATATCTTAACATTATTGCAATTGCATTTGAGCAGGAGGGAAGACATTGCAGTTTTTAATGAAGTGCTTATGGCTTTGTTGGTTGCAGAAATGTCCCCTTCCCAGTGCTTTAGAATTGCAGAGGTGGTGTTCAGCTTGGGTCTGCATGTTCAGACTGATGTGGCTGAGTCTGGATTACTGGCTGCTGAAATCCTGCCTTTGACCTTGCATGATTTAAGTAGAAGTTGGCAGAAATCCTGCATGAGTGACTTTCTTCCTCATGGAGGATCCTGTCAGCTTGGGATGAGATTTGCTAAGGCAAGGCTCTGGTTTGGTCATGCTGGAATTAGATTTGTGTTTCTTCTGAATCGAGATCTGGATAAATTAAAACCCAAGAAGCACAGTACTTGGTTCAGAGAGTTTAAATCCAGGCTGTTCATCCCCTCTTTTCAAGAGGTTCACATCTAAGGGCTGGGTTTCAGGAAATTTTCGTTGAGGGAGTGACTATTCAAAGAGTTGTAAGAGCCCTAGGAGCCAGAGTTCTTTGTTCACAAGCCATGCACAGCGCAGGCAGCAGCAATTGCAGCAATCCTTCTCCCCAGGAACTGCAAATAAGCTTAACCCTGAGTTGGAAAGACCATACTCTGGAGAGGTGAAAGGAAATTCAATAACTGAGCTGAATGTGTTCTGACTTCCTTGAAAGACAGAGTGCCAACTCAACAAAGTTATGATGATGATGTGATGAGGACCCAAAGTTCACTGAGGCCTCCATCAGCCAGGGATGTTTGTGGAGGACTCCAAGATCAGCAGTCCCGTGGGGTGGGGGACATGGGGTCAGCAGTAGACTTTTGTTACTCTTATCCCCACTGCACTTGGATGCCTTGGACAGCTTCAAGGTAAACCTTTTGATGTCTCTTTTACAATGACCTGTTTCTCTACATATTTTGAAATATCTGGTTCCAATGGTACTAAAAATTTGCTGTGACTGAGAACTTTTCCAGTGCAAAGTACTTGTTAAAATACAACATGTGTCCAGAGCAGCCTTGAATAAAGATTGTACTATTCTTCACATTATATTGAAACTTTGGCAATTTTCTTGTGCTTACAATGTAACTTTCCATTGAAGTCTAATTATAGACTTAAAAGTGAAAAGTCTCCCCTGTTTTATAAAGAATAATAGTGACCTTTACCAAGTCCAATCTCCATTTTTGAAGTCAGATATTCAGAGATGTCACTGTTTGTGTTTTTTCTTCTACTTTATTTTCAACAAGTGATTCTAAAAAATAGTGTCATTTCCCCCAGTCTGCTTTCTGACCAATGTAATTTCTGTTTGTAGCCCAAGCTTTGTCACAGACTGGTAAATGTTCCTGCTGGACTATTTCTGTCACCCTTCTGTGTGCTGTTTCTGTCTCTGTTGGTGTGGGTCTTGTTTCTTTATATCCTTACTGTTGTTATTTGGCCCTGGTCTGTATTTGTTCTCCAGCTGGAGGTGGATGTTGCATGGTGCTGCTCCTTTTGGATCTTCCTGTTCTGTTAAAGGGAATGTTTCTATGATAGCAAAGAGATGGCTTTTCCTCATAAAAGGAGTGTGCTTTCTTCTCTTGAAACCAATATTGTTCTCTCAGTTAGCTGCTTGGATTTTGAGATTTAAAATACTGATTTTATTTTCATATTTCTCATAGTTTGAATACAGCTACCTGTTCTGTCAATCTATTTAATTCAGTGAAACCTCTGGAGTAAAGACATATGGTGGAAAAACTGCTATCTTTGAATCTGAGGACTTTCACAAACTTCTTCCTGTTCAAGTTTAGATGATTATTATATGATTTTCCACTAGTGAGATTTATACTGTGCAATTGTGTCCAACACAAGAGCTCAAGGCCTTTAGTACAAAATATTTTGATTGAGAGCTTAATATACCAGGTAAACTTAATCAAAAGCAACTATTTAAATATTTCTGTAGCAAATATCAGCCAGAGTTTTGATGGAAGGCTTCTGTACATGTTTTATTTTTTTCATTTATTCATGTTTTCTTTGCTTGTCTTTCTCTAACTTAAATACAACAGGGCCCAAACTGTATTTCTGTTGATGGCAGGGAGTTTTCTTTTTGGATCCATAATTCCTTATGGCTCTTGTAAAATTATTCAGAAGCAAAATCCTTGATCATAATTATAGGAACTAGATAGTTAAGGGCTCGTACATTCTGACATAATAACATAATATGGCTAGACAGCTGCTTTTCAATTGGTACCCTTGGATCCAGAGCTTGAGTCCATTATTCTGCTCAATAAAATACTTCCTTGCAATGACATAATGGCATAAAAGCAGGTGAGGAAGATACAGAAAGCAAGCTGTGGTATTTTCTTCTTAAAGAATTTATAAACATTGATGTGAGGCATGTCTATCACGAGATATGTAAAATGTTAGAGATGTTCCTTCTCTATCAAAGTTCATTTTTTGTTCTCATAAACAGTCTGTATTTGATTTTGAAGTCTAACCTGCATTTTGCTAAGATTTGAACAACTCCATCTCAGGTCCCTCTGTAGAAGTCACTTCCACAAAGAAACACTCGGTCTGATTTTTAAAACAAAGGGTGTCAGATCATTCATAAAACCATGGAACCATCTGAGGTTTAGTCATCACCTTTATTTCCTCACATTTGTATATGTTATACATGTGCCATGTAAAAATGTACTGGCACCATTAGAGATTTGTGTTCCCCCTAGCTGCAGTTGTTATTATGATTTATTATATCATGGCAATACCTCGGGGCTGGGATTCCCTTGTGTCCAGTGCTGGGCTGGCAGAGGAGGAACCTGGATCCTTCAGGAACCTCTTGGTTTTTGCTTCAGCCCTCCCTGAGGAGGAGGTGGCCTTGCTGCTGGAGTCCCCTGAAGGGGTGCAGGTTTATGTTGTCACCATTCTCAAGCAAAATCTTCACTTGGGACAAACCCAGGGAGTCAGCCCAGGTGGGTTAGACCAGATTCATGCTGGGAGTGACCGCCAGGGACATGGGATGAGCATGGGGGCAGTTTGTGTGCATTAATCCTAAAATTGTGCTGAGAGAAACGGTGCTCTAGGGTAAATTCTCCTGTGTTCTCCCAGTGTTGTACTCGTGTCTGATTTTGATTTGAGCAGGTGAATGACTCGAGAGCCCATTAGTGAGTGTTTAACCTGCTGTGTTCCCCATTTCCCTTCCCACTCTGACACCCCCTATAATTTATGTAGCTATTACACTTCAGCTGTAACTCAATTCCCGGATTTGTTCCTTTTACAGAAATTAGTACTGAAAGGCATAGCAATGATGGAGGGCCTGGAATAACCACCAAGTTATTTGTCCATTTAATATACTTTTTTTTTTTTTTTTAAATAGCATTTTAATGTTTGGGAAAACACAAAGAAGCTGACTGTACCTCAGGAGTTCAGTACTGGTTTTCAGACTCCTCAAATCTGAGGCTGCACCATCAACACTAAGTGATATCACTAAAGAACTGTGAAATGCAGAGCTCCCTCTCCCCCCTTCCTATTCCCCTTGCAGAATAAAAAGCAGGGCAGAGAAACAATGCTACTCTGACTTATTTATCTTTATCCAGTTCCTCTGTCAGTAAGGGGATGAAGCGAAAAATTCAGAACAAAGTAACTTAAAAAATCAAAGGATTAAAGCCCCATGTATGTGATCCTGATGAATTGGATGATTCAGAAGACGTTAACCAGAGCAGCAGCTGTAATGGAAGGAGAGTCTGTAACAAACAGGTTCTCTGATTTATCGGGGTAATCAAGCATAGAAGTGGGCAGGCACTGGGTGGTACAGAATACCAACATTTTTTTTGTGCTGCCTGGGAGATATATTTGAACCTCTAGGGAAGAATTGCCCTCTCCCCCTTAATTCCCCCAAATATTTTTTTTTTCCTTTTTTTCCTGAAAATGAAAGCAGGGAAGGAACATTTGCCTGAATCTCATTTTAAATCTTCCTAAGTTTAAAATGGTTATCGCTTGTTTATTATTTTTGGCAATGTAATGACCTCACAGGAGAGACTAATCCTGCGTGGTGAGGACTCCATTCCCTAACATAAGGGAGATAATGAGGGTGGGGAACCTGGCAAATACAAATCCAGAGATGCTGGTCTGCTTTTAAAAATGCAACAATTGCCCTGTGCTGTTTTCAGTTTTATTCTGGTAGCAACTAATGGTCTTTGGATTGAAGACTTTTAAGAACCCACCCTAGAATTGCTCTGAAGCCCATCTCTAATGCTGTTTTCCTTGTTTGCTAATGCAATATCCCAACCTCTTTCTTGTGTAATATCAATGGGAACATGATGCAGACAAAGCTTAACCGTGCTCAGGTTCTTAGAGATAACAATCTACATCCAGTGTGGTGGGACTGAGGCTTTCATCCAGTTTTGTCCCCTCTAATGCCCATCACATCCTAACAGGCTGTGCAGGTTTGCACAGAGGGAACACTTCCCAGACTCTCCCTAAAATCCCTTGAGTGGTGTATTTGCTGAAAAATGATAAGTCTTGGAATTTCTCAGCCTGGGAGTTTTCTCCTGCACAGCCATTTTTTTCTTGAGATCCCATCCCCAAAGAGAATCCCTATCTAACCTTGGCTGAGCATTTTGAACTTATACATTTCTGGTTGCATCATCTATTTCTTTAGTTTTATTACTTGTGGGTATTTTCCAAGGTGTCCCCAGCAGCGTGATGGGCTCATCTCGGTCCCATCACAGAGCACCTTGCAAAGCTGCCCCTGTGCAATACCAGCCATAAGTAATCAACATGTGTCAATTCCAGCCACTCCTGACTGGAAGGAGGAAAACTTTTGTTCTCATCAATATCACAGGTTTTTTTCTTACTCTTATGATCTTTCTCAGTAGTGCTTTTGTCTGTTGAATGTTTATTAAGAAAATAATTTTTGTTTGCTTGTTACAAGAAGAAAGACGTTCTCTGCACAAATAGGATAATATTTGTTTGATTTCCTGATGTGGTTCCTGAAGCCAGTGAGTGAAAATGTTGATGTTGCCTCTTGAGATGAATATCATAGGAAAATAGTCTTTTCCATTGTGTGTGCATACAATTGCCCAGATTTACTTACATTTTAAAATTATCATTATTATTTTAGTATTATAGGCCCTTCAGAACGGGCTATTAGTGGTTGTTACTGTTGGTTTTAACATGATACATAATTTTGTGGTCAATCATTTCTCTGCAAGATTTTCAACAAAGCCTTTACCAAGTCGTGAGTTTGCTGGCAGAGTTGAATTCCGTTTCTCTTCCCCAACTGGATGCAAGTTCAAAACCATTGCCTACTCTTAGCTTTGGCCATTTGCTCTTTCCACTGCTGGGTTTGCTGCAGTTACTACTTTGAGATTAATTTTTCTGTGAAGGGAGAACACTCAGAGGCTGGAAAACCATTCCATTAAGCTGAATACAGTGTCTTCTTAAATGAGAAACCACCTAAAAAAAATATTGGAATAATATCACAGAGCATCCAAACAAGCAAAAGAAATAAAAAACAAATGAAGAAAACAGACTGCCTTCTGTGCCTTCAGGTGGAGCAAATCTGGCCTTCAGTAAATATTTTCCCTGAGTTTGTGACTTCACAGCTGAGTGACTCCCAACAGAACCACGTGTTTGCCAGCTTTTTACCAGCCCCAAGCTACTCCTTTCTCCCCTGAGCCTCCCAAAAATGTTCCTCTTTTGAGCACCCCCAAAACAAAGCCCCTGAAACTGCTGTGGTTGCCTGCCTGGTTGTCACATCCCCTCTTCCCTCCCACGCTGCTCTTAGCACCAGTTCTTTGCCTCTCCTTGGCCATTCTGGTCCACTGAGTCCACCCATTTGTTCACCTTTCACTGCAGAAAGCAGCTCCCCATCTTCTGGGGCATTGCTCTGGTAACAATTTAACAATTAGCTCTGGTAGCAATTTAAGAAAACCTGGACGCCAGCTGGGACTTCCAAGGAAGAAAAATAAGATGTGTCTGAGAGAAAACAGGTGCACCTGCTCTGGGTTTGGTGAGCTCTAACAATACATCTGATGAAGCAGCAAAAGTATTTTAGGTAACTTTAAGAAAAGCTGTCTCCTGCACTACATTATCATTAATAATGGCACATTCCTGGTTTCAGTAAGTATATCAAAGATGTTTATTTTAAGGAGAAAGGGCAGAGTTTATTTTGCACAGAACCTGCTTGGGAATGTTTGTCATGATGTGTCAGTGACAATCCCAAAGACCCAGTGTTGCCCTCTTTGCCTATCACTCCCTCCCTCGGCTCCCATCAGTTTGCATTCTTGGTATTGAAGTGAAATGTAGGTAGCATTTTTAACAAAAAGAGCCTTCGTATAATTGATATTTGCAAGAAACTGAGCTCCAAAAGCATGTTTTAACCTGTGTATTTTGTAAACACAACATGAAAAATTCACAGAGAATTTCTGTTACATCCTGAGGCAACTATGAGTCTTTTCCAAAGTAAAAGGCCAAGGAGCTCTATGGTTTATAAGGAAGAGAAAGTGAACAAAGAGATGCCAGATGGGAGTCTACAGGTAGAGCTTGCAATTAGTGTGTCTTGTGCACCCAGCAAAAGCTATTTATTGTGCTGTGGTTGCAGGACACACAACCTCGTGGAGGCACAGAATATTCTGCCAGCAGGGTTTTTGGTGGCTTAGGGCCTTCACCTTCCTGAACAGCAGAAAGTGCACTCACCTGGACTCTGCTGCTAGCACAGGTAATGTCAGGTCCCCAGAGTCCCACCACTGTAACAGTGTCAGCTATAGGATGTGTATTTTCCATGCCCTGAGCTGACCTTGGGTGTGCAAAACTTTGGCGAAGCTTTACTGCGTAGACATGGCCTAAGGCAGGTAGGATTTGCCAAACGTGGTGTTTAATGAGACAGCCAAGTGTGTGTAGCACACAGCAAGTTCAGTAAAGCCCCTGGGGGCTGGGGTCCAAGGAATGTGCTGTGATGGAGCAAAAGAAGCCAATGATCCTTTTCATCCTGGTTAGGCTGAGCCTGGCTCCTCAGGGATGCAGCAGGGCGGGGCTCAGAGCACAGGGGCACCAGCAGAGCTGTCTGTCTCCTGAAGTGTTTATTGGTGCCTCTCTGCACTGACTGGGCTCTGTTCTCCTGTCTGGGTGCTCAGGGCACAGCTGTGTCCTCAGGACACTTCCATAGGCAGCGAGAGAAGGGCCCAGACGTGCTTGACCTGGTGTGGCACAGCCAGGCAAAGGCCATGTGGTTTCATGGAAGCACTGCCCAGGCCAGGGTGACCCCCGAGGGAGGATATCAGACAAGGATTAGAGATGGCTCAGTTGTGAATTTACTCCCTTATTATGAGCTCCTGGTATAGGATATTTTATGTGAGATCGCCAAATGAGGGTGCTGAAATTTGGTGCTGCTAAATAACAAGTATGTCATTTTTTGGTTAGAAACGTAGTTATTCTGAAAAGCTATTTCCTGGTTTGAACAGTTTTCATCTCAAAGACTTGAGGACAGCTCTTGCATGTTATTGTATTCTCCTAAAATGTTGTGACACTACAAATGCTGTACCTCTTTTGTAGGTAAACCTGCACCTCTGCACAAATGAGTGCATCATGTCACACACACAATTCAAACCTGCCTACTGCCCTGTAATTCTCAACATTTCTGCAGTTGGAAACATGAAGAAAAAAGTAACAAGTGGATTTCTAGAGGGTTCCAAAGGACAAGTGAGGTTTTGGTGGGAGGGTCTATTTTGTCTTTTCTATATATTTCTTTTAAGGCAAATTTTTTCACGTTTTCTGCTAGAAGAGCTGTTCGCTGGTCTTGTGGTTTGTGGATGAGGAGCAGAACCCATTGCTCTGTACACAGGAGGGAAAGCACTGATCACTGAGTGAGTGTCTTTAGCACCTTCTGGGAGATATAACACCTTTTAAATCTCAGAAAATGACACTTGATTGAATTTTCTTTCATTTCTAGATAAAGTTCTTTTCTCCTTTCACACAGCTCTTATTCTTTTAGATTGATTTAATCATAGGTTAGAACCATGAGGAACATATGGTTTGAGAGACCTCCTGGATGGGCATCAGACCACACCCAGCAGATTTGTCTGTATTTTGCTGGCAAAAGTTTAAACTGCAAGGAGAACCTAATGGGAATGTTAGAGGAGTTGCAGTTCTAAAAACGGAGCTCTCTCTGAACACAATCTCTTTGAACGTGAGAGAAATTAGTTTTGTTTCATCAAGGAGATAAGAAAATAAACATGAGCCATTCCTTGGCTCTGAAATGCTTTTTATTCAACAAAGTAGTCTCTGTTTGGAAAGACATTTAGAGCTTGTCTGCTTGACAGTAGCTTATGCTCTGACACTAGGCTGTAGATTTTAAGAAAAACTAGAATAATGCTGCTTATTTTGTAAAATTTGGAGATGTTTTGAGAGGATGTTGGGAAGCAAAGAGAAGCTTAGGCAAGAAGGAAGGCCTGGAGGGTGGAAGCACAGCCCTGGAAGGGTAGGGCATAGCAGAGAGGGGGAGAGAGTTTGAAGTGCTGCCTGCTTGGCTCCCCCCTTCTCCCATTTCTGCTCTGTGAGCACAACCTGAAGCAGATCCCCTGCTGATATGGAGGTCACACAGTTTATTTCTGTCACACTCAAGTGGCCTTGCCAATACCGGGGGAGCATGAATCAGAGGCTTATTTTAAAACCAAAACTATATGGTGTCACTTTGTATTCTGATAGCATCCGAGGACCAGTTAGGATCAGGGCTTCATCTGTTACATGCTGAATCTATTACAAGGTGAACAGGTGTTGTGTTGTTGATCTTCTGAGAAATTTCAACTCAAGATGCAACGAGCTGTAGGAGGAGAAGGGAGGGCAAAGGAGCTGAGTGTTGGGTGGTCTGCATAATGCTGGAAAGGAGACAGAGAGCTATATGCAAAAAACTGTCACTTAGAACTATTTAGGCAAGTAACTGAAAGACTTGGAACAGAGGAAAAGACCTTCTTTGTTTAATTAAACATTAAAGACATCTGAAAGATCTGGGGTTGATGTGGGACTGGGGTGGGAGGAGGCAGGACAGGCAGGTGAGCAGATTAATGACATTGTTGCAGCTTGCCCATATGGTGTTTGGCCTCTGTTTCCTCAGCTATATTTATCTGGTGGGATATTCTTGATACAAGCATGATCAGGAAAAATAAAATCAATTTGTTTATAGAGGTCAGCTTCATGAGAATTGTATGATTGAGCACCTGCTGTTTTTCAGAGCTTGTGACCTGTGTGTACAGGTGACTGACAGCAACCATGACTGCTGAACAAACTGGAGAAGAGATGAAGACGTGACTTCATCTGAGGATGTAAAATGGCAAGGAGAAAGAATGAAACCAGTTTGTCACATGCTCTAAAATTCTCTCTCTCTCTTTGTCACATCTTCCACTTTTTAATTATTCTCTCCAGGCACCCAAATGAAAAGGCAGAAAGGCATTTAAGTGATCTGTGCATAGGTGCTACTGCCGTCTCCAGAAGAAAAAAATTAATGCTTGATCAGAATAAGAAATTTATTAAACTCTGGCTAATGATACTCTCCTTCAACCCAAGCACCACTGCTAGAATAGGATATTTAAAATCTTCCTGTCTCCTGGAAAGTCCTTGGAGTTGGAGGCAGTATGGCAGAAACCTCAGCTAGGTATGTAGCATTCAGCAGCTTCACAGATGAGCTTCCAGGAAATCTTTACAGCTTTTGTAATAAAAATAGCATTCATATATGACTTTGTTTATGGTGAGGCCCCAGGGTGAATTGTTTGGGTTTTGTCTGTAAAATTCCTTGCCAGTTGGTCTTGCAGAGAACAAGTGTAAGTTGGAGCCTCGTGGAGTTTAAACTCGATGAGAAGGAAATAATATTTGAGGAGAAATCATATTTTGGACCCAGCAAGTTTGACACTGGCTAATGCTGCCAGAGTTTGAGTATTATTGAATTTAACAATCTTTTCCATCAAATTCCAGAATCATCTGGAACATTCCCTCTTACGTGAAATAAATGCTTGCAAGCTGCCAGGTGATTAACACTGTTAACTGAGATGTGAGGGTGTCTCAGGAGACTCTGCTTTGTTTTGCTACTGTAATTTCCAGTAAAGATTTGGTCAAGACTTGAAACTGTCTCAAATGATGTATTTTGCAGCTTTAAGTTAAAATTCAGACCTGCCAAAAGGTTCTTGATTGTTAGTTTTTCTGGCTGAAACCACCTCATTTTTCCACTGTGCTTTGTCCATGGAATTATGGATCACTGTTTTATCTCTCTGGCTTCAGAAAAGACAAACACTGTATCATCTTCTAAGTGTGAGGGGAAAAAAATCCTACTAAAATATTAGTAAGAATTTTCAAAGGATTGCAAATTAATCAGATATTGTACAAATAAACACTGAAAGTGTAGGCCTACTGAAAAGATTGAAAGCCTAAAAGAGACAAGCCACTGGTTGCATTTAAAGGAAAGGGTAGAGGTGGAGAAATTACTGGATTTGAGGATTAATCTAAGTTGAGAGGTCATTTGGCATACAAAATGAAAGAATAATCAAGCATAAAGAACAGTAAAAAATAGTCACAAAATAAAGCTAGAAAGAAGTAAAATTAGTTAAATCAGCTAGTTAAATTTGCCTTTTCATGGCTGAAATACAGTTAAACAGATTTAAACATTATTCATAGGAAAGAAATGCATTTGGAAGGAAAAAAACATCAGATATGTGTGAACATTGGTGCTTTGTAAACCATAAAAATACTATTTATAAAGAAATTGTGACTGATACTAGAGATTTCAAGAACCATTCCTTCTGTGTATTATCCTTCAGCTGTATCCTACATCAAGAGGAGCGACAGGTCTTGCTCTTCCCACACTGGTTAGAGTTTGGAGATTCCCAAAGGTAAGAGATCACAGCTTTCTGAGAGGATAGGATGAAACTTCTTTCTGTGTTAGACTTGATATTCAAGAGATGAGTTACTACGAGGAGCCCTTAAGAAAGTGACATTGAAAAGACAACTCAACTTGCTTGAAAAACATATTGACCACGAGCAGTAGGAAAGAGCAAATTCCTGAAATTTTGCTGAAATGCTGCAATGTCAGATAAACTCCAGCCTGGGGTGTGGATGGCAGATGAAGTGATGTGAAAGTCAGATAAACTGAGGCAGGATCTCAAATATATCCTTCAGGGAAGAGCCAATGGAGTTTTCCAGGTCAGCACATGAAGCTCTCAGCATCCTTCATTACATAACATGGGCAAGAGATCCTGCAGCCTCCTGGGCATGAGCCAGGGTGGAGAGCTGCAGTGTAGGAACCTGCCCTGGCAGGAGCAGGAGGAGATGCAGGACTGACTGACCTAGGAGGTATTTCCCCTACTCATCAAAAAGGAACAGGCACAGAGAAGCCACAGGGAGCACCGATTGCCTTCTGTGCAGCTCGAGTGTCTCACCTTCTATTTTTAACTGTCTCATGGAAGCATTTAGGAAAAGCAATATAAAAGAGAAAGAATGTAAATATTATGGTTTCAAGGATATCAGCCCCAGTCCAAGTGCAAAAATCTGCCTTTCAGTGAAAGCTTTGAGGGGCTCCTAGTTCAAAGGATTCCAGAGCTGTGGAGAGGCAGCTATGCACATTACTTTCTTCTCTATCAGTTAGTCCTTATTGATGGCAGCCAGGGTAAAATAAGGAAGAGTATCCCTCTTAAGCAATTCTGAGAGGACAGAAACACTGCCATGGAAAAGAGCAGCTACAGGCTGGTAAATACTTTTTCAAATGACAGAATAATTTTTCTGCTGAGGCTGGAAATGTCAGTGTTGAACTTTTGCTCGTGCCTCAGCCCTCCTGAAGCAATTGGCTATTTCAGTGTGTGCAAAATACTCAGGGAAACTCCCCACAGTTATAAGGGTTTCTTTTAGGAGGGCTTTTTGCTCTGCATGAATGTAATTATCTTATTCTGGTTTTATCTTTCAGGATTAAAGGACTACTGGCCAATATTTTAGGATAAAAATATGGGTTAGACTTAGTGTTTTGTTTTTTATAGAGTCTGATATGAGTGGGAATATCTGTGAGCTGGGAAAGACATCCACAATACCCCTGGAAACTGCATGTTTTTATTTAAATGCAGTCCTGCTGTGTTTAGTGTCAGAGTTAAAAAGGGAACCTGGAAAGTGAAGCAGAAAACTACAATTTGGCTTCCCCAAATCAGAGAATGGCAAAATCAAGAGACTGTAAAAAGTGGATGCTTAAAATGTTTTGGATTTAATCACACTTTTTGTTGTTAAAGACTCACTTTTAAAAATTCACTGTTTTCTAAAATAGCATCTTACATATCCACAGACTGGAGAGCAGCCTGCATAAATTCTGGCCAATTAATTCTTTGCTAAATTATCATAAGCATACGTTCAAAGATTTTGTTACTTTTTGATTTATTTCTCATATCTGTATTCACATAAGGTCTCTGTGTTGACAACCTGAAAATGCTTTCTAATTTGTGATTAGTGCAGAGCAGCAAGAGGAAGAGTTGGCATGAACAGCTCTTAGCAAGTAAGGTATGTGGTTCTTTTTTATCTCTCAGCCAGGGCTTTGTCAGAGCAGAGGAGCTGAGATTGGTTAATACTCAGACAGGCTGCTGAAGTTCCAGTCTGGTTTTCTAATTTAAAAGTGCTACTGGATGACATAAATGGTAGGAATGATTGTGAATTCTATGTGAAAAAAATCAAATGGGAGTCGTGGAGACTCTAGGTATAGGTATAAATAGGCCTTTAAAAGTTAGAAACAGCTTCAAATCTATTATACTCTCCGTGTGAATGTTTCCCTTATATTTCCAGTGAATATTTTTCTCACTGATGCTTTGTTTAAGCTCACATTATGATATTTATTTGCTATCTAGTTCAAATCAAAAAAACACTGAAGGGTATTCAGTGAGCTATCCTTGAAAAAATACAGGAGTGAGAGACTGGACAAAGCCAGCAAGAAAAAGGGTGTTAAGTCTTTTCAGAGCCCTTCTCATCTCTGGGAAGACCACAAGAGGAAAAGGTTGAAGGCAGATAATGGTAGTACAGGTTTGGGGAAAATATTGGTCCTATTGTGTTTCTTTTTTTTTCTCTGGTCTTATTTTCCCTATAATTTTTTTTTTCCACTGTGCATTTTGAATAGAGAGGAACATAGAAAACCCAACAGGAAATCTGTAGCCAGCATCCTGCAGCTTCAGCATGGACACTTAGGAGATGCTTCCCTTCCCTCATCCCTAAAAGCAAAGGTAATCTTAGTTTATCTTGCGTCTCAACTAACCTGTCATAGAAGGCAATATTTCAAAAATACCAATTTTATTTGAAAACCATCAAGTCTTCCAATGAATTATGTGGGCAGAGGGGACAACTGGCCTGGAGATGATGGGGGACTCTGAGCAGTCTCAACTGTGAAAGGAAAAGATTGGTGGAGAAGGAGAAGCCTCCTGTGCCTACCAAAATGCCATGTACATAGGACTGGTCCTGTATAAACTGTCAGAGCTCCCAAGTCCTGGCTTTTTATACTGTACTTGAAGTGAGACCAAAGGATGGAAAACTGGTTGTCTGAGCTATTTTGAGGTTTTTATTATATTCAGGGATTAATTTGGATGATAACAATGATGTTTTCAGTGCAACAAGTAGACTTAAATAAGCAGTCTGGCAGAAGATCTGAGAAGCAGAAGGTGAAAATAAATAAAATGGAGCAGTGAAGAATGCAGAAAGAAACAGAAAGTGTTCAAAGGCATTTGGCTTCAGTGAAGGCTGAAGCCAAATTCATATGCAAATATCTAAGGTACAAATCCTCTTACCTTTTCTTCTTGCCCTGACCAGGTGCCTGTGCAGCCCCTTGCCCCCTCTTGTGTTTACTCTCATGGCAGGATTTAAGCACTGGAACAGAGGAAAAAGGAGGCAGATGTGACTATGTGGGAAGTTGCTTTGCCACTCAGATGTGTATGGGAACCACATCTTTTCCTCTAGTTTGTGGAAGGGGGATTTATTCCTTCAGCATAAGACTTATGATTCCACCTGGATTTATGCACAATAGCTTTTCTGTCTGTACTCTTTATCTTTCCTTGAGAGCTTTCTGACTAAGTTATTTTTCTCCTGGGATGTATAAAGTATACTCTCACCTACAGTGGGATAAAAGGATCTTGAATACAAAGGTCTCTGCTGAAGGCCTTTTGCAAGTATTGTCCATTCCCATCTCATTTCACCTGGAACTCATCTGTAGGGCCTTGCTCAGCTTGGGCCATGTGGTAGGGCTTTATAAACTCAAAATGGTGTAGCTGTGTGCTGTGATACTCACTCTAGGAAGTTCACACCAAGGCTCTAAATTAGCAACCCATTTAGGCTTTCTAATTGTAATGGTTTTTAAGTCATCTCACTCCAGGCAGTGGTACAGTGAAAGCTGAAATCATGCTGGAGTGCTTTGCTGGCTCACAGCCCAAGCTGGCTCTCAGTGTGTTATAGGCAGCCTTTCCTGGGATGGTGGTGAATTAGAATTGTGGTGAAGTATTTCTAGCAAGATGACAAATCACCTCGCATCTAAAGGTTTTATTGCTTTTTCCGCTGTCTATGAACTCCAAAACGAGGCCATTTCTATGAAAAATGGCACTTGAGAATATGAAATTTCCAGAAGAATTGGGGATCTCTCTTCTAACAGAAGCTGAATGCACAGTGAACAATCCCTTTTGAAAAGAGGACATTGTTACCTCAGGAAATAGCAGTCACAAAATTGTGTGAAGCTTTGGACCTGCAAAATAAACCTGATTCTGGGAAATACATCTGGTTCTAAATTAAATTTACCTTAGTGTCCAATCCTACACCGTGTTCTGCCCAGAGCTGGTGTGAGAGGGCTTCAGAGAAACCTGTGAACCTGCATGTCTGTGTCCAGTTCCTGGTAATGCTTCTCTTCTCAATTTCTTAGTACAGAGCTGCTTGGTGAGTCCACCCAACATCCTGCTCCTGAAGAGGACACTGCTGTTTATGAAACAGAAACGAAGTCATGGCCAAGAGTTACACAGTATTGAGAGTTTCTGCTCTTTGTGTGTTTCTCCAGACACTTTTGTTGTGCTCTAGCAAGTACCCCAAATAGCCAGACTCTTCTGTAGTCTGTAGCTGCAGAGTGAGTAATCTGAAACCATGTAATTTATTTAATGCCATTTCACTCCTTAGCTTGCAGAATCTCTGTGAGAAATATTCCAGGTGCCTTGACCTTATTTTTTTCAGATTTGTTTTGAACAGCATGTCTGGAACATGTGTTTCATGTGTTATATTTCCTCTGTGGATTCATCTTTGACATTCAATGTGTGAACTTTTCTTATAATTAGTTCTGATCAGTAGAGCTAGTTCAAGTACCACTGCAGATCGTTTAACTCAGATTTCTTGTTGGCAGTCACAAAACACTCACAGGATGCAGGGCTGTAGCTGTGCAGGAGTGGAATTCTGCCCCTAACTCACTTTAAACTCAAGTCAGAGGATATTCAGGTACACTTTGGATGCCCGCAGCAGGTTTGCAAAGCCAGTGGTCAAGTATATGGTAAATGTATTCAACACACAAATTTACTCAAATCCCTCAGGTTTTTTAGTTAGATAAATCTGTCTCTCAGCTGGATGAGGTTTTATTCCATGATTTCATAAGTACTTGCTTTACAAACATCTGTAAATTTAAAGCAGACTTACTTTCAATACCTTTACCAGTTGGGTTTGGTTCCTTCAAGTGCCACCTGAGGAGAAAAACAAAAGGAGCATTTCAGTGGTTAGAGCAGACTCATTGAATATTGAAATATTATTTTTTTGCCTTTACTTGCTTGGGGTTTTCAGTAGATTTTAGGGAGGGATGAGTTAATTAGTCATGGGAAAAAATCCAAAGTAGCAAGAGCCTAAACCCCAGACTGCTCCGGAAATGGTGTGAAATTTTTTCTTTACCTTTGATTGTATATCTTGCCTGCACTATTTTTGCCAACAATTGCAGAAGTCTTGCCTTTCAGGAAGGAGATGAGGCCACTGAAGAAATGTCGACTGATTTATTCACGATTATCTTAGTATCATTAAATAGTTCACTGCATCTGATGACTTTTGTGTCTCTGAGTGCGAGGTCCGCCAGAGCAGAGAACACGAGCTGTATTTTGGGAACGCCTCTTGCTTGCCAGGGAACCTGTTGCCCATGGGCTGCGAGGCTTTTCCCTGGCCCCCAGCTCCCTGCCCGGCACACCCTCTGTGTACATTCTGCACATTCCAGCCGGGAATTTGCTTACATAACCCCGGCTGCCCTGCCTTCCTCTCCCCACACAGGTGAAGCTCCGGCTGCCCTGCGCTCCCCGCCCTGAGCCACGGCCACGCCGCGCTCCGCGCTCCGCTTCCCGCAGCCGAGCAGAGTCCCGGCTCGGGGCATTTCTTTCATTGCCTTTCAGGCATTTCTGCAGGAGCCACGGTGGCTTTGTGTGTTAATGTACATTCCTGAGCTCCTCAAAGCTGCCCACCCAGGAGATTGGAGCAGTGAGGGTGCTGGAAGGCTGAGCCCTGTTTGCATTGCAATGCCTCGTGCTGAGCAAACCTGGGCACTGTCCTGAGCCACGTCTTCCTTTCACACACAGAAGGGAATGCTAACTCAGCTTGTTAAAAAAAACAAAAAAAAACAACAAGAAAACCACCAAAACAACCAAAAAGCAATCCCCCAAACAAACAGCCCCCCCAAACCTGAGATCCTTGCATGCAGATGTGCTTTAGGTCCCAAGAATACCTACACACATCTAAAATACTCATCCAGGACATGAGTTCAGGGTCCAGCTTTTCTTGCCAGGTGCTCGTGATTCCACAGAAGTGAGTGTTTTTCTACTTGGATTGCTCTACCCATGCTGTCAATATTCTGTTGGGAATAATTGGTAACAAATAATTCTAATGATAGTGTTGTCAATGGCACCACCCATAATACATAAATAAGCTCCTGCTCAATGGCAGGTTGCACATGCAAAGGGAGTAATAGTCTCAGAAGACTCTGTTCTATAAACAAGTTTATGTGTTTTACTGGTTTAGAATTTTTAGTTTCAAAATTTGGTTTCCAAAGATTTTACATGTCCCCTTTTAACCATCATTGGATTAATCTGTAAAAATTTCTGCTGGAAAGGACACAGGACAGTTTTCATTTCCAGAGCTGCAGAGCATTTCTGGCTTCCACAGCAATTGTGGGCATGCAGGAACTTTAGGAATGAATTGTTAGTTGTTGTTATTAATTTATTTGGGAAACATAACCACTGTGACTCATTAACTCATGTCTTGAAAAATGCTGTAGTATTTCTTCACAATCAGCAAGCTGCTGGAAAGCTCTCCCTTCTGACACAGACATGAAGTAGAATCTGAGTAACAGAATTATGAATGTGGACTGAATTCAGTAACCTAAAAAGCCCTGGAAAACTGATGATGATATACAACACAGACAAAAACCCCAGGAGTTCAAAATCATGTGATTTGTGTCTTTAATGAAACCATCAGAAAATGTCTGAATGACATAGGACATATATAAAAATGATGTCACCAGCTTGAGAGCATGTCTTCCTGAGGTTGGTGCATTGGTTCCTGATCTGAGTTTTTAATTTGATGTCATCTATTTGATCATTATATCCTGTTTCTTTTTAAATTCTTGGCTAATTTACTTTCTTTTGCTGTAATTTCCATTTCCAAATTCTCTGATAAGTGTCAGCCAGTGCCTTTTCAGACATTTCCTCTGTATATAACCCAGAAAGCTGCTTAATCATAAGTCATATGTGCAGCAATATGGTTTTATTATTATTCATGTCTTTCTAAGAGCTGAAGCCAGATCTTAATTTGAGAGCAGAATAGCTGAGGCTTTGAAAAAAAGGGAAAGAATAGGAAGTCAGTCACAATGGACCAAACAATTTCCTTAGCAGCTTTTCATAATACTCTGTAAGACACTTTCATAATATTCTGTAAGGTACTTTTCACTCTTAGGTTCTGTCACCTGTGTGTCTCTGCGTCTGCCCTTTTGCCCTCATGCCAGTCCTTGCTCAGGCAGGTTCTGTACCAGAACTGAAAGGATGTGCTTCTGAAAGCTGGACTTCAGAAAATATCTCCTTCCTAACTCTTTGTTTTTATGCTTCTTTTTGGAGAGGTCAGAATCCCTCTGGGAGGGACCTGTATGTCACTGAGTCCCCAGATCATGGTGTCATCTTTGAGAGTGGCAACAGTCCCAGGACCTCTCAGTGCCATAAGTACCAAATTTCACATCTATGTTCTTAGTGAGGAATAGAAATAGAAATCAAAACCAGTTGGATAAATGTGTTCTGTAAATAAGCTGCAAAGAAAGGCCTCCTGCCTGCACTGAAGCTCCTCTGTATTTCCACTGATAAATTCTGTTTGCTGGCTGTAAATCAAATCACTGTGCCTGAAGATACTTGCAAACAGATCATCTGGTGTAGAAATATTAAGAGAGAGAGAGAGATCATCTAGCACAGGAAATATTTTATAGGAATGAAGAAAAAAATGGACTAAAAATGCATTATGTTTTGCACTGTTTAACACTCTACAAATAAACTGGGAAACTCTTTTCCTCTGTTCTTCTCCTTCCCAGACATGTGTACTCATAATATTTAATGGAGTGGAATTGCCTGAAAGAACTGGACCATTAATACACCTTTCTGTGGCTCCTTGGTACATATGTGAACAATTTGAATAAAAAAAAATGTTGATTTGTAGTGATTCTTAGACATCTTGTGGTAGATCATCTGGACTGGACAGATGGATTTGGTCACTGTAAGCCAAATAAATAAATTAGCGCTATCTTTGAAATGTATAGCCACAACTGGCATCTCTAGTTACTGTACTCCCCTCCCTCAGCTCAGATGCCTTCCCCTACACTGCTGAACTGGCCTAACTTTATATTCTGCTTGGCCTTGAGTCAGAACAGAGGACCACCTGCAGGAGAGAGATGTGAAATGTTATGCGTGCCTTTGCAATGGGATAAAGCACCAGAGTACCAAGTCTGCAAATATTTTACTGAGCAGGTCATGTATTAAGTAAAGCAATGAAAGGTAAAATGATAAATGATGAGGTCATCGTTTTAAAAGTGGTGTCCAGGTGGTGGAAAGCCAAAGGGCTGAGATGTAGAAAAAAGGGACTTCCTTTCAACTTGCCTGACTTGGTATGTTTGCCTTCACTGCACAGGATGAAGCTGGACTGTCTTGGGGAGGGTTTTGGCCTGGCTTTGTGGCAATCTGCCTATAAAGCAGGAACCTTGTAAAGGAAGGATATAAATCTACTTTTGACTGTCTTGATTCATCTTATCAAGTGCCTCATAGGCTGCAAAAATGCATTCTGTATAATGCTAGATTTTTACCTAGTCTAATGTAACTACTTGTGAAATGCTTTAATTAATTCTGCCTGACAGGGCCAGTCATGAAGGCTGAATTTTGACATTTTTCCTCTCCTCCTTCTCCCCATTTTTAACCCAAAGCTGGTATCAACTGCTACCTTCAATCTCCAAAACAACCAACTTTCCAACCCATTGAAAACAACTTGAGGTGAAAACTTTCTGTCCTGTCCTGTGTTTTGGAGTTAGTTTTCTGCCAAATTACTTGGTTGCAGAAGAATCTAACAACTGCAGGAAATGGGGTAAAAGGCATTGGATTGAAGCAGAGCATTTCATGCAACTTCTCTGTCACTTCTGTTATGAAGTGGTGTTAGTTTATCCTGGAGGGAGATGCTGTTTGATTTGAAACTGCCTCTCTCAGTTGGGAAGGTTCCTTTGGTTCAGTGTGTGATCTGGGTGTGAAAATACACATGTAGACTGATGTGGGTAGCACAAAGGTATGGGGTGGAGGGCCCATCAGTCATTTTTCAAAGCACTCATGCTTTGTCAACTATGCAGCAAGCTGCTTTATTCTCCTCCTTTTGCCAGGGGCACTGGAGCATCAGTCAAGTATTTTCAGAGTGAAAGTCAGTTGTTTTCTGATGGTCTGGAGAGCTCAGTGTGCTTCCTAAGGGTCACTTCAAGCCAGGACTGAGGTGAAGGGAGAAGTGAGAGGGTGTGGGCAGGAGAAGGGCAGGTGGGGAGGGACAAAGCTGATCTTCTGTGGCAGCAAGCTGGGAGCAGGTAGAAAAGATGGTCCTGTAAGCTGGCACAGTTAAAACAGAGTTTCAAAAGAAGAATTCAGGTTTGAATAATATGCATATGTAATTCTTTGCCCTTAGGCTCTCTACTTAAAGAATAAATTGCGCTGATTTTCAAGGACTGTAGCTTTCTTATTTCTCAGGGACTTTGTTTCCGAGGGACAGAACTCATCTCTTCCTCCTGTCACTGCCCTAAGGGTATTGCCCCTTCAGTAACTCATTCCCTCTTCCCTGAGTGGAAAGCTCAGCGCAGATTCAGAGGCAGGAGTGGTGGCCCACTGCCATCATTCTGGCAGTCTGTACTACATGGAAGGTGCTGCCTTGTTGCATAAAACGTTTTCTGGTGGAAATCTATCCTGGGGTGCCCGTGGCCAGGGCACAGCAGTGGTGAAGAGACAAGAGAGTTGTGTCCAGCCTGGCTGTGCTCAGTGCCAAGCCCTGAACTCTGTCTTGAACCTTCTTTCTGTTTGGAGAGAGGAGAAAGTAAGAAAATGCACACCTTGCCTAAATGCAGTGGGGAATTAGTCCTCAGGCAGGAGAATCACAGTTACCCCACGTGAATTTATTTCTCTTTCTGTGTATGCATGTAATAACACTTGGAAAGCACACAAACACTCATGGCTCAGCTCTGAATGAGGCAGTGCTGAAGCACAAAGTAGGCAAATTTGAAATTGTTTGGAGACTTTTCACAGCTTCTCATTATCTCGTTTGTGCATTTAATGATTATTGTGGGTGCAGTTTTTGAGGTTTGGATGCCACTGGCAGCAGTTGGAGGGATGAGTCCTACCTGCAGCAGAGCACAGTGACAGCACTGGTAGCCTGGAGCGTTCTGTGTGGCCAGAACAGGCAGTCCTGTGTGGGATGAGTGATCTGCTCTTTTATCTTGGAGAGGCAGGAGTTTGGAAAGAGCTCAGCTACATTAAGAGTGGAAACGTCCCTGAGAAACAGGGGGCTTTTATGATTTTAAGTCATCTATGAGCTTTTGAAAATGATGTTGTCTCTGAAGTCCTCAGCAGAAGTTCTGGGCTAATAAAAGTGTTCAAAGCAGAAAATACTCCTCACACAGCAGGGGTGAAGCCCAAGTGGGTGCCCAGCCAGGAGGGTTTTGCTCAGGGCAGGCTGAGGAGCTGACAGGGTTTAGCTCAGTTGTAATGATTTGTCTGAAAGGCCATGAAATCAGTATAAGGTTCTCATGCATGTGTCATAAACCCAGTCCGAGCTGAAAAGAGAGGGAAGCTGAACAATAAGGTTTCGAGGTTTTTACCTGTAATTGCATTTATCACAATGAAATATGAAAGTGTGAACTGAGCTTATAGCTCCTGTCCAAGGCACTGCTTCCTTCTGAGTGAAGCAACAGGATGCAGTAAGGTGAAGAAATTAAACCACAATAACTGGGTAAAATTTTTGATTAATTAAAAAATTATATGAAAACCTTATGTAAAAATTCTACAGATAAATCAATTATTTTTTTCCCCCTCTCTTTCTTTTTCTCTCTTTCTGTCTTTCTTGGAATCCACCCTGAACCAGATGTTGGGAGTCTGTAGTTTAGTGTTTTTGGATCCCTGCCCAGACTTTTACCTATCTTTTCAGCTATTTACATGGGTTTTATTTCTCCAGCTGTGCTTTCACTGATACTGTACAGTCACAGACCTCCTCGGTCACTAATAGAGGGAGTTACTGGATTTTCATTGAGATGAACAATGATACCAAACATCAAGTAGAATAATTTTGTCTTTACTCAAATAGTAAGGGGATCAGGAGTAATGAAGGGTGTGAAGAAATCTGCTGTGGACAGTGATAACACAGGAGGAGGGAAGGGAGTGGTACAGGAATTTTCTTTCCAATGCCATCACAGAGAAGGAGCAGACAGCTGCTGCTGTGTATGGGAAAAGGTGCAGGGGAATGTCTTTTGTTTAAAACATACTCAACTTCCATTGTGTCATTTGGCTTTGGGTGATTTTTTTTTAAGTTTTGATGGTCCCAACTGTTTTAATTTCCATTAAAATGATTTTCTCCTTTTTATACTTAGCTGTTATTAAGGATTTTTAGTTGGATAATTGATCCATAAAGATTCAGTATGGAGGAAATTAAAGATTATTGGCACAGCTGCTCTGAGCATAGAGAACTGCTGTCATTTCTCTCTTGTATTATAACAATAGTATAGAAAAATCATGAGCCTATACATCCCTCCTCTGAAAGGCCACTAAATCTAGTTCATGGCATTGCTCAGGCAGTTACACTAAAACTTTTCTTTTGTGTTGGCATAACATTTTGCACATTTCTGAATTAAAGCCTTTCAACTTGCCTCAGCTGTGAGGTTCATACTGGAGAGAGGAGAAAGTTTCTCAGCAGAGGGCTGGGGAAGGCTCTCCTGAGTGATTTTTATGATTTTTAAAGGTGTTGTGTGGCAGCCTGCCTAAGAGACTGATGCTTCTCGTTTGGTCCTGACTCTGGATTGGAGCCAGTGCCCTAGAGATTAAGTATTCCACAGCCTGTTACCAATCCCCTGAGCAATCTCCTGTCTCCAGGTGTTGGTCTTTTACACAGACTTCTTCGTAAAAGCAATTTCATTGGCAGGAAGAATCGGCTAGTTCAGTTCAACTGGAATGTTTTAATGAAGTCTCTCATACCAGTCAGGCTGAGGATCATCTAATGGAAGGAAAGACAAGGGAAAATGGGGATATTCTGGAAGGCTGGTTTGCAGTGCTGTGTCTAGGAAGAGGTGACAGAAGTGTGTGACTGATGCCTTTTGGGGCTACCTAAAAACAGAGGCCAGACAAAATGAAGAGAATAAAAAGCAGTTCTATTTACTGAAGGACCTTCAGGTACATTCAGGGCAGACAAAGCCCCTCAGGGGCTGCACCCAGAAATGGATGATGGGTCACAGGTTGTCACTCTTTTTGGTCCATTTGCATATTGGGGGTTAATCTTCCAATTACAGCTTCAGGTAATGAAGTAATTTACTCCAAGTTTGCTCCCCACAACTCACTTTTGTTTCCATCTCTAGAGGCCCGAGTGAGGTGTCCTTGATTCTCAGGCCTGGAGAGGAATTCCTGTGTCTGGCCAAAATGTGAAGGCAGTAGTTAGCACATGTATATGGAGTTCAGAGTTATACACTAAAGAATTACAGGATTACAAATATATGAAAAATAGAAAAGCTAAAATCCTAAGGCATCATAAGAACAGCTGTGATGAGCCTGGGTGTCTGAGCTAGCTCAGGACAACCATGCTGTGCTGAGTTTACTGTGGGAAATGCAGAACTCATTATTTCTCAAACAGCTTTAGCAGTAACTATTTGAAAGAAAGCCCCCTAAACTACAGCTCAGGATGGTTAGAAAATGGGGGCCTGAGCGAATGTGACCCAGCCCAGCTGACAGTGGTGGCCCTATTCTTTAAGGGGATTATATCCCACAGTCACTGTGCTTGTCCCCTGCTGGTGGCTACTCTACAAATATCCAAAATTTATACAAATCTGGGTACTTATGAATGGTAATGTAGTATTAGTAGCTTCCTTTAGGACAGTATTTCTGGAGGCAAGTTAAAATGAGGCAGATTTAACTTTAGTGTCCAGAGCCAGAAGGAGATGATCAATGAGTCAAGATTGTTTTGTAACCCAGATTTTCTCCTTGGTGCTCCTGAATCAGTTACATGTTATATATTTAGAACTAAACTTCGGCCCCACAATTCCTTTTCTTCCACACCATTTTCTACCAAAGACAAGGTCTACCACCTCAGCATGGCCATTTCAATTAATACTTTTTTAGCATGTGGATTTTAATCTCTTTGATTCCTAAATAAGTTATTGGGAATTTTAAAATTTTGTTAAAAGATTGAAAAAGTGCACAGTATATGAGGTATGAGGGGATCAGTTTGTGCAAAAGTGTATGGCCACATGAGCCAAAAGAGCCTGTTCAAAGAGCACTCTTTGTTTAATTTATGCAATTTGTTAATGCTCTGTTGCATTTTAAGGGTCTCTTGAGGCCACCCAGTTTGTGCCTTGGAGAGATGCTTCATTGCAAACATGGCTCCTGTGAAAACCTGAGGCTCTGTTTCTCTACTTACATTGTGATTGTGATTCAATCCTTATTTCTACAACTCACATTTCACCATTTTCTTCCCTTTAATTTTTTTTCCCATCCCAGCAGCCATCTGGTACTTTCTTCTGTCAGCCAAGTTTCTGTTCCTTACCTGGAGCCTTTCAAACAGCCACTCTCGAAAGAGAGTGGATTAACAGTTGTCACTGGAAAATGAGTTTACTTCCAGCTGGAAAAGCTGTGAAATATAACTATTCATTCATTGATATGTTATGCACTTCTGCTTGGACATTCTTAATTCTATTTGAAGGCAAATACCTGGGAACAGTTTTCCTTAAAAATCTGTGAGAAGACTATTAGTAACTTTAAAATGAGCTGGCTGATTTGACTTGCTCCTATTATGCACAGGGTCTCAACATAACAAATGTGTTCTTTAGCAGGCAGGTATTTGGGATTAGCCAGAGATGAGTTTTGAGACTTTAATCTGTGTCAGACTTAGTCCAAATGGAAGAGATTTGTGAGCATTCTACTATGCTTATTTTTCTTTTTCCTTCTTTTTTTTTTAGTAAAATCTGAAGTTTGTACTTGTCCTGCATAATCTTTGTTCATTTTATAGTGAAAGTAGAAGTGCATGGGTTACTTGAGAAGCAACTTATTCTCCTTTCTCTGGTTTATTTTAAGCATCCAAAGAATCAAATTTGCTCGTGTACTTTTAATTATTTCAAGAACAAAAATATCTAGGCTAGTAGTAAAAGTGTCATGAAATTACTGTAAGGTTGCATGAGTTTTGGCTGTAAATCTCATTCACCTTGACTAGATCTCATACTTTAATTCACTGGGGTATAAAATACCATTTACATTAGTTCTTAGTTCACGTAATCATAATTAAATGACTTCAGAGGCCAATAATTCTTAGAGACTCTTTCTTTGATGTGACACAAATAACAAACTGTGTTTGTAATGTGAAGGTGTTCTACTTCACTTTTACATTTGTCCCAGCCTTATCCAGCATATAATGTTCTCTTTAGGTGCAGACATATGCTCTTGTTACATGCACCATATGGGTCACAGATGTGGCTGACACGGCTACATGACATCTTTTTTAATTTCATTGCACTATACCAAGACTGTGCACAGACCTTTTCATGATGGTTTGAAGGGATTTCTGCTCAAGATTTGAATTTTTTTTTTTTTTTTCACACCAGAATGATGAGTGGGGGGAGGGAACCCACTTTTTCTGCTATCAGGTTATATTGTGGTAATAAAAACCCTCAGGAAGGTAATATTTGTGGCTGCTGAATTCATTGTCACCTTAAGTATGGCTTCACTGCAAAGTACTTGTGATTCCTTTTTCTAGTAATTAAGATTTGCCCTGATTAAGAGGAAAAACTCTTCTGATCACAAAGGTAAATTTTTGGAAGAAAAAGTGCATGGATTCACCATAAACCTAAAAAGTTTGAAATCCAGGTTTCAGTTTTGCAACTGCAAAACTTTGATTTAAATTTGATTTTAAATTTGATTTAAAAGCAACTTAAGAAATAGTTTTATGGTAAGGAGCATATTTAGAAGTAGGGGTTTGCTGTAGTGAATGGAACATTTGGATGTTACCTTAGTCAGAATATCTGTCTAACTAACTAATTAACTAATTACAGGCTTAGTGAACTCCCAGTTTGTGAGAGGTTGGAGGAACAGAAGTTATTTGAACAATAGTGCTGGTTAGGAAGTGAGCTAATGAAATTCCAGAGCAATACTTGATAAAGGCTCTCATCATTTATTAATGTTTTTTTTATTGTTGCCTCCAGAGGAAGCTGGGTTAGTTCTGAGAGGAAACATATAATTTATCATATCAAATTTGAACAGGAGATTATTTGTGTTCTCCCAGCAGCAGCAAACACAGCCATGGAGGAAAAGTGCCCATTTTAAGTTAGAGGTGAAAATGGCTAATTACTTAATTTGTCTGATAATCAACCATGGACAGGGAATAAGCACAGAAAAGGATATTTGGATTAGGCACTTGATCCAACACTATCCCTGTTCATCCAGTGAAACCCATTCTTGACTGAAAACTGTTTCATCCACCTAAACTCTTTTTTGTCAGCATATCATGTAACTTAATGTAAAAGATGAGGGGACTGAAGGGCACAATGCCCCAAAAGACAGAGCTGGAGCACTCCTGGGTGAGGGAGAACCTATCACACTTAGAAACATTCTTTGCTGCAATTTGAGATTCTGATGAATGGCTGATACAACTTGGTATTTCTTGGGGTAGAAAAAAATCATAATTAAGCCGGAAGTAGTTTCATTAAAATATTTTATACATGTAAAAATTTTTTTTCTTCTTTTCCAATGCATGAAAAATATCCATGAGATGTGCATGAGGTATTTTTAATGAAGTGACTACACGTCAAACCACACACTGAAGGGACACAGAGTGATGTGGAGCTGCTTCAAGTGCTTCAAGCTGCTTCAAGTGCTCTGACAACCCCAAATAGCAAATTTTGTGTGAGTGTGGTGGAGCTCAGGAGATCTCTGCTGTCTCAGTGCACAGCAAGTTCCAGGGCATGTGGTGGCTTCCTGTCATTAATGCTATCTAGGAGATCAGGGCAATTCTTTTTACGAAATTTGGAAAGTTTTCATCTCAACTTTGACCTTTTATTTGAATGTATATTCATTTAAATTTGTAAAGCAGAAGTAGATTGCAATTCAAAGGAACTCATTTGTTCAAAATATTTTTGAAAGGACATTGGGACAGTTTCAAAAGGTTTTGGCTTTGTTTTAATGGGAAATCTGCCCAAATTAATTTGCTTCCACAGTTTCTGTTCTGCTGAAACAGCAGAGAGTCTTCTTGTCCCTCCCCACCCAAATACTCTCTTCTTGATAAACCTCCTTCTGAATCTCCCTGATGTTGCCAGAAATTAGATATAAATGATATTCATACAAAAAAAAAATAAATCAGAAATGGGTTTGAATTGACATTCATCACTGTTGGCACAGACAATTGGACTAATTATACCAAAATTTCCTCTTTATTTTGCAATCCACAGAGGCTGGGTGCTGCAAGTAGAACCATCTCTGGCCTGGATCTCTTGATCATAGTTTTTCCATCAATACATTTAATATATTCAAGGCCCTCCTTGATTCGTTACAGCTCTTAGGGAATTGTTTCAGCTCACAACACCGCACCTTTTCCCCAGGTTATTTTGTAAAACATTACGCAAAGAGAAGTAGTCCTGTTTCTGCAAAATAATTGTTGAAGGTCATGGTCTTCTTCCTCCTTCTGAAACCTTAGAGAACCTTAAGTTTTGTATCCCCTCCAGACATTAATAGGTCCATTTCAAAGCAGTGTTGGCATGTGGGAGGTGTACACATGAGTCTTTCTAACAAATAATTGAATTTCTTTTTTGACTTGACCGTTTTAAGCACAACTTTGAAAACTTACCCAACAATATCCATCTGAAAAGTCTTCAATCACCCTCTAAGATAGAGAATTTATGGGCAAGCAAGGTTTGAGCTTTGATTAATTTGATCTGTATGACTGGAAGCAGAAGATAATTAATTGTCTCCTGGCCATTTAGATTCCATGGGGCAACTGCTGCTAAAGTTGACCATGGCAAGGTCCAGTTGTACTGGAGCCTACTGGTATCTGCAGGGGAAGGGATTCCCATAGCCCACTGATGGACAAGGAAATCATTTCCCAGCCCTGTTGCTGGCCCATAACATCCTGACACCCCATGCTGGTATACTGGCACTTCATCCTGTCAGCTGCTTCTACATCAGCTTTTCACAGCAACCTGGAATGCACTTTTTTGAGAGATTGCTTCTCTATGTCCTGTTAAGGTTCAGACAACTGAAATTCAGCTTTAAACCAAGGGTATCCTGTGAGGAGGAGTTCCCAGCACAAGGGACAGTCAACTGAGAAGAGAAACTGGTGGCTGCAGGTGAGATGTGAGGGAGGGTATTACTTAGAGCAAGGGGTGTGAGAGATGTACAGACAGGCTGGGATGGTGGCTGGGAGCTGAGATTGAAGTACAACCATTAAAAGTCATGCTGGGTATTGAAAAGGAAGACTGAAAAAAAGACCCCCAAGTCCATTCGATGTTTTTCATGTCACAGGAGTCCTTGCTGTGAACAACTTGAATTCCCCTGGCACATTTACCTGCTAGACCTGCCTAAACTCAAATGGGCTGATCCTGTTCTCCTCTGCAGAGACCATGGCAGGTTTCTTGTTGCTTTGTGATGTTGTCACTCAAACCCAGGCATTTGGCAAGTCCTGTAGAGAGGAATTCTCTGAGCTTGGCTTCAGCAAGGCAGAGATCAAACTTGTACTGAAGGTGTTTCATGGATTCAGGACAGGAGCTGCACAAAGGCAGCTGGTGTGACCATTTCCTGAAGTGCTTTCAAACTATCTGTGCCCTGAGAGGTTCTGAAGGAGGAATTGGCTTTGAGCCAGAAGCAGTCTAAGGGAATAAAAAAGCAACTGGATGAATTAGATGGAATAAGTCATATAACTGGATACCATAAGAGGTAATTCTAGCAGGTCAGTTTTTGACTGTGCTCCCAGACATTAAATCTGCAATACCACAGCAGGATTCTGTAGTCTAAATACCAGTATGAACCCAGAATAAATCAGTGGAAAAAACTTTCTATTACCTCTTAAAGAATGAGGGCTGGTGGTTGTCATTTTTATATGGTGAAAACCAATTGCACTTACCCTTGGATGTAGCTGTAGATGAGATATTTCTATAATAGTCTGTTGCTACTGCTCTATGGTCTCAGAAGATATCCTCCATCTGGATGATTCATTCAGCTGAATTACTTATCCAATCCTGGGATCTCTAGTAGAAAAGCAAGCAATTAACCTTTCCTAATAAGAGCCAGAAGCAGGCCTTAAGGAAGTTAAAATGAAGGAGGAAGCTGGTGTTTAGTTTCCAGAGCAAGTTTTAACACCAGCAGATGGTGCTAAAATGTCCATTAAAAGGAAAAAAAACCCCCAACAACCCAAACATCTCAAATTTCCTTAAAATCATAAACTGTCAGAGAAAGATAAATTGAGATACTTTAGCTAATTGCTGTGGAAAGTTGAATCTAGGGTGATGTTAGTCATCTTTTTACTTAGACTAGCTTAACACACATGAAGATGTGTGTAGCCCTTATTTTTTAGTTTGCTTTCAAGATGGATCAATTTTCCTCGAGTCAGGTCTTTACCTTGAATAAGGCAACTCAAGTATTTCAGGAATTTTCATTCATATTCAAAGGAGGGATTAAAAGCTTTGTTGTATAATTTTGCTGATTAATTATAGGAATGATTTACGATTTTTAGACTAATTTTCACTCTGAACAACTGCTTGAAACAACTAGCAGTTGCTTTTCAAAGGATATTGCTGTATAATTTTGTTAGTCACTAAAGAAAAGCTATATGTGGGTTTTTTTATATACAGAAACCCCTAAAATCACACAAAGAATAATCTTAAAAATACATTGTAAAGGAGTTGCATAACTAAATTAAGGAAATTGGCATAGGAATGAAGAAATAAAATACTCTGTTCTAATTCAACATTGGTCCAAAGCTGGTAACTACTGAAGGCTGTTGGCCACTAAGTGTGTTAGGAGAGTTTAGTGGGGCAGCCTGCAGCTACCCAGGCAGTCTGCAACCAGAACAAGAAATTAAAACCTTCTTGACATCCTCTGCAAAGGGGGAACACCATGAAAATGGCCCTTTTCCTCTTAGATCTAAATGTCACATGGATTTACACATGTGGTAGCAAAGAGAAAAATGGGGGTTGAAGGGGTAGGTCATGGAGAGGGGTGGTCTCAGAACTCCCCAGCGCTTTAGGGAGTGCCCACTTTTCCTTGGGTCACAGTTTGGATCTCAGCCCCTCAAGTGTGGGATGTGTGTAATAAAGGAAGTGCAGGGATTAATAATGGGGGCATTTAGGGTCAGCGCCGGGCACTTTTCTATAAGCAGCATAAAGAAACTCCGCTGGAATTTCTGAGCATTAATGCTGCAGTAGAGGCCCAAAGCAACTGGCAGGAATTCCAAATGCCATATTCCAGCTTAAAATGTGCTTCCCTGGGAGATTCAGGAATTAAGGACTCTGCAACAAACTTGGTTTATATTTAAAAGTTCTCAGCTTCATAACCATTGACTGTTCCATGTCTCATCAGAGGATGAGGAAACATGGAAGTACTGCAAGTCTAGAAAACCTGCAAAGCCAATCCTCCAAAACTACACCATCCTTTCTAAGGATCTAGAAGTTATTCCTAGCAAGATAAGTAATGTAAAATTATTTCTAGCAGAATGATTTTGCCTAATGTATCCACAAGTGGTGAGCTACATCCCCGTGTCTCTTACATGCACTTGTGTCTGAATAAGGGCTGAGAAACCCCTTTTAAATGTTCATTAATTGTGTGGCCAATTGGGACTGCACATCTGCACCTCCCTGCTGCTGCCTTCATCAAAACTCTGCAAGAAACATCCAGGTGACTGTGTGATGCAAGGTGTAGGTGTACACAGTGATGCATTATAATATCCTATTTAATTATTTTTTGGCAGGGATGGTGTATAATTATTTACTGACCTGTGGAATTGGTCACTGAATGACTGTGAAATTCAGATTCTAAGCAGCACTGTCATTTTGATAATTAGAGGCTCTGCCTTACGAGAATGTGTGCTCGTTAAGTTGTAATTTGCTTAAAAAAAATAAATTAAAGACAGAGGTTATTTAGGAAGGAAGGCTTAAGACCAAGATTATATTCAAAGGAAATTAAAGACAGGAAGCCCCAGGGTATTCCAGCCCTGCCATGCAGCTCCTATTAACGAAAATGAAGTCTTACAAACAGCACAAATCGTGGTGTCTGCCATCAGGCTGCCCAAGACTTTCTATTATAAGGTCCTGTTTTATGTTGCTTATGGCTTTGCCAAACTTAAATCATTCTGGCCAAAATTTTCCATGCTGTCTCCCTTGGGCAAACATTTTTAAGAGTTTACTCTAAAATCCTCAGCCATTTTTCCAACGGGAATTAAGGAAAAAAAAAAAAAAAAGACATATTTTTTAACCCATGTTTACAGGGCTCTGTGTAGGTATGAAGGTAATTATGGCCATGTGTATGTATATGTGAGAAACCCAAGAAATTTGGAGAAATATTAGTGCTTCCATGGCCTGCAGTGAGGAGGTGAGGACTTCATTTTTGAATCTGAAAACTGACAATTTTAACATGCTCAGGGGAGAGCAATTTGAATTTTTCAGCTGTATTTTTGGGAGGTGCCACCACAACGCTCCAATATGGAATCAGCTCACATGCAGCCCCTTTGACAGACAAACTGTGCATGGAGAGGCCTTAGCAAGCATTTACATCCCCTGGTTGCACTGTAGCTGTAATAAGTCTGGTCAGAAGAGAGAAAAATAGGAATGGCTGATGCTCCTAAGCTCCCTGTGCTCCTCCTGGCTTGTGCTAAGGCACTGGAGAAGAGGAAGGCTCTGCCTCGCTGAGGTACAAAAATTGGAGGGCAGTGGATGAGGGGCAGGGCAAGAGCACAGTGGTAAAGGAAACAAAAGGAATTTAGGAAGGCAAGGCTGTAAAAACATTGTTAAAAATAGTGAAAATTTGGAAAGGATGTTCTGGAGACAGTGCAGAGAAATAGGGACAGAAGAGCTTTATAATCATTACACCTCTACACTTGAAACCTAGAGAGGAGGTTTGTTTCTCCATCTCTTTCTAGTGGCAAATCAGGCAGAGTGTGTTGTGTGTCCTGGGAAGGCTGACCACCTGGAGGGGTGGAATTCTGCCTCGTGACATTTGATTTGCAGTGTAAGCATTTTAAAGGATTTATTCAAGTCCATAAATGTCGCCCTTCTCCCTACAAACTATTAAAATAACCCTTACAATGTGTGGTCAAAGGTCTTATGATGGTTAATTAAGAACTTAAAGATTATTTTAATATCTTGGGCTGCTCATTTATGTCCATTTGCTGTTGTCCTACAGCTTTCACCCTGTGACTCCCACATCATGTTCCAATCTCATCACTTCCCTCTTCAGTGAACTCCTTCACTACTCTCCTCCCCTCACATCCCTGATTTTTCCCCTTATTCTTTGTTCCCTTTTTTAGACCACTTCTCTCAAATCCTAGTCCCTACATTTCCATGGCATTCCCCTTTTCTTTCACTCCTATGAGCAGACAGAGCATTCTCCTGCTGCCAAAGGATGGATCTTGATTTCTTTTTCAGCTTGGCTGTCTCTTCTCTAGCCTGGCTGGCTCTGGGGAAATCCTTCTGTCTCTTCAGCAGGGCATGTAGAACCCCTGTCCTGTCCATCTCCAGGTGCCCTCATCTGCAGAGGTGTTTCTGGGCTCCTCTTGGATCAGGTTTTACCAAGGCAGAGCCTTCCCCTCTGCCCTTGCTCTCTTGTCCCTTCAAACTCTGCTCCTTAGATCATTTTCCTGGCTCTTCATCCTATTTCACACGTTCTGCTGTCTTGCTCTTCACTCTTCCACTTGTTCAGTGTCTCAGCTGGTGCTGCATCATTTACAGCTGTCTTCACTTTCCAGCAGTGTGAGCTTTTCCCACATGGGAATCTGCTCCTGCAATCATTTCCATGCTTTCTCTTGCTATCTGAGGTGTCTAAGAAAGCCTGCAAAACTCACAGTTTATTATTTAAAACTTTTAAAACTACCTCCTATCAAAATGCTTGCTGAACAATGCTGGCATGCCAAACTTCATGAGCATCTCTATTCACATTTCTGCTGCCTTGTCTTTCCATTCATATTTCTCAGCCTTTTTTCCCCCTTTGTTCCTCTGTTTCCTGAAATTAACCCAGAATATAAGGTATGACCTGCTTTTTTTTACCATTCATGTACAGATCTTACACAATATGTCTTTTCTCCAATCCTTAACAAGCCTCAGGCCATTATGATGTACATAATCTTTAAAGTAATTGATATGATTTTGAAAAAAACCCAAACAATTTAGAGATTTGCCTTTTGAAAAATGGCTCTGAAAGGAGCCAGTATCACAGCAGTAGCAGAGTCTCATTTTAGGTAATTAGGACAGAATATACTATGCTATTGTTGAGCATTGTAAATATTTCTGGAGGTTTTTTTCTTTAATCTTATGTTGTGTGTGTTGTCTTTGCAACAATACTTTTTGCTATGGTAACAACTCTTTTATTGGAATTCAGAGCATGAACATGTAATGCTGCATCGACCCTTTTACTCCTGAGACAAATTAACTTTAGGAAGATTTGTTTTGGCCAAACTGTCAAGGAGGAAACAAAGTGTAAAAATGTGCATTAATTGAAAAAAGGCTTGTTTTTAAATAATATTTCCCATTATTATTGCCATTATTGTCCTTTCATTAGAACCTTAGGTTTGAGGTCATTAGCAATTTTTTTTTGTAAATCACAGGGTGGGGAATATTATTTTGCTCCCATTATTTTATGCTCATCATTTTGCACATCAGAAAGTAAATGATTTCTTGAGTCAAATGCACAACAGCTGGATGTTCCTGTACCCCCTCCCATTCTTCCAGTTGAGAATCAACATCAACTGTGGCTTTGTGCAGAGGCACCGAGTGGGATCAAGGCTGATTTAGCATCTCATTCAGCTGATATGAATATGTAATTATAATTAGGAGCTCCAGGGTCCATCAGCACAAGTATAAGCCTGGAATTTAGGTTGTGTTTTGATGTATTATACCTCTCAACTCCCCAGAGGGTAATAAACCTGCAAGCCAAGAAAAGCCAGAGGTGAGAACTTTGTCTGGAGGTACTGCAGGGCTTCCCTGGAGGTCCTTCAAACAGTGAATCATCAATGTTGAAATGCTTGCAGCTGAATTCCCAGCTCAGGCTCAGCTACAGAAAATTGAAGGCAAATTATGCAATTGAATTGTCTATTCAGGGTGCCTGGTGCTTGACAGACCTCTAAAATTGGGGTAACAAAAAATACTGAGGGCACAGAGTCTGGCTGGCCCTAATTCTGCTGTATGCCAAGGACTTCTTAAGATCTTCCAAGTATCATCTTTTCTGCCCAAAGTCAATGGGGGACACTGGCTAGTGATCAAGGAAGGACAAGAAAATCCAGAGCTGCTCACCTGGCACTGGGCTCCCAGACTGTTCCTTCCTGAGGTGGGAGCTTGTATTTCATGAGAGGGCTCAGCTCTCATTTGGAACAGAAAATGTTGTGCCCCATAATACAGGTAAGGATTTGATTTTTTTTTATAACACTGAAAGGTTTTATAAATTCAGTGTATTCTTTACCCTTATCTGTGAGCTAGTAGTTATTAGATCATTCTGTCCCTGAGCCACCTTTCCAGTACCTCCTGTTTTTACTACATTTTAACATAAATAATACAGAAAGATGCTAAAATTGCTGGTGTTCACTCAGACAAAACTCCATATATATCAGTGTGTTTGGATCTCATTAGCAGAAGTCCTCCCCCTTCTCAATGAAGTTTGCACAGGTTTGAAATGAATACCTTGTTGAGATATCCATTCTCACAGAAATTAGGAATTAGATCTTCCTCTTTCTTATTGACCTGTTTTGGTTTCCACAATTCCTGTAACTCAGCCTTTACAGGAGAGATCTGCCTTCGTTTCACTGCCAGCACTTGGTCCTCAGAGGGACCAGGAATCAATTCTGGTTTGAGATGTGCTGGTGGCCACAGAGCAAACTTTGGGTGAGGGTGCAGTTAATCATCTCACCCTGCTGTGGGCACTACCCAAGGTTTTCTGTGTGTTTTAGTGCCCAGGAGAAGGAGGTTACACTGATCAAATACATTTTGCACTAATTAATGAAGTGACTGATTAGAATGTAAGCTGACCTGGGGCGGCATTCCTGGCAATCCCACTCTTCCAGCCACAATGTCAGAATGGTTGGGATGGACCTGGACAATCATTTGATGTGAACATCAGCCAGGGCTTAGGGGACAAGTGACCCCTCACAGATTCAGTCTCTGTCTTTCTGCTGCAGCCCCTTTGATCTCGTGGTCATGCTGAGCGACAGCTTCCTTGAATGAGACTTATCTACCTGGGGAAGGGTCTGTTAAAGGAATAACCTTTCATATCCACTTGAAGAAAGGAATTTCACAAATGCCAGGAAAAAAACCAGTATGTGTAAATGAATGTGTGCTAATGGGAACTGTCAGCAGGGGAATCTTGTGCAAATAATTCCCAAATGGATGCAAGATATTGTGGATAACCAAGGCTGTCCAGCTCTGGAAATAAAATAAAGCACACAGAATGGAAAATGTATATTTAACACACTTGCAAGGAAAATCTTCAGCTTCATATAAAGCAGAATGAATATTCTTCCTTCTTTTGAAATGCTTAGGTTATCTATAGAAAACTTTGGAATGCTGTCCAGGTGCCACATTAATGTCTGTCAAAGCATGCAGTGCAAAAACTTTAGGTTGCACTGGAATCCCATTTATTTCATAGTTATAGACAAAAAAAAAGAGAATTTAGCTGGTCCTTTTAGATTTATACCAGTCCTTCCACTGCTGTAGTCCTGGTTTCTGTCCACTGGGATATTTAGGTACAAAGCCACATCAGATGCTCACGTGAGCCCTTCAAAGCCCTGCCTGAAGTACCAAAGCAGCACCAAATTTGAGGTAGAATGCACCAAAGCAGCATGAAACAAAGGCCAGTTAATATCCAGTGGAGAGGCTGGGTGGGACAGGGATTTTTGGAAATGTACTGAAGGATGTGATTTCTGTAGTTTCATTCTTCTGGAGGTAGGAATTGAGAAAATTGTGTTGGTTTAAGTTGGAGGACTGGGTGAGAGTGTCTTTAACATGGAAAATATTCTTTTCAGGGGTGTGAAAATAGAAATTTTGATGTTAGACTCCCTGATTTCATGGCTCTATTTATGCCATTAACAAAGCTGAGATACTTTATAAATTTTAAAGAATCTTAAATGTGAATGTAAATTGCTGATTTTTAATAGCTTTGGTGTTTACATATTTTAGTTACTAAGGAAAATTATGCCAATTATCCATATTTGGCAACCTCAATACACAAGTTTCCTTAATTCTCTATTTTTTTCTGTCCTAATTTTATTTAATTAGGAGACTTTTAAAAATTGCTCTGTAATTACCTGGTCCTAGGCATTATGTAGAAGGATGTTGAGAGACATGTGATTATAAAATCCAGACTGCTGTGTGCTGACATTTATGGCTTTATTTCTCAGCACTAGCATGAATAGATGCTAAATTTTGTCAAGCTAAAACGTAGCTGGAAGGTTTCTGGTAAAAAGCAATTTGCATTTTTGGACAACAAACAGAAAAAAGGGCAGATACAATTTTCCAACACCTGCTCTGGTTTTTAAATTCTTCCATTGAGTCTCTGTATTGTTCAGAAATGGTTTTCTGCTTCTCCCTGGAATGTCTAAAATTGGCCTCTGAGAGAAATAAAATATTAGAATAATTGGATTCTGTCCTTTATCATTATATCATTTTGTGTTTCCATCAACATGAAATCCATTGAAGAGATGTTTCTAACATTTCCTGAAAAATATCTTTCAGCATAAGCTTTTTCCATCTGCTTTTGGAAAATCAGAATATTTTATAACTATACAATCATCTTGCTAGAGTTACTTGTTTTCTATTAAAACATTTTGTACTGTTCAAGGTGTCATCAAAGAAAGATTTAGGAAAAATTAGAATTAAAGTTCACCTTTCTGTCTAAAAACTGCTCACAGAGAAAGATAACTGGACAAACTTACATTTTTGAGAATGATGTCAGCATATGACATCATTGTAGATATGACATATATGATGTAGCATATGACATATGATGTAGATATCAGTTATTTATTAGCTTATGATGCAATTACATCATTCATCTTAAATATTGGATAATAGAAATCTTTGCTAACTGTTCCCTAATTGTGGTTTAATGGATGGAGCCCTCACCAGTTTCTTTAAACTGTTATTCCAGCTTGGAGCTGATACACTTGAGATAAATTTGGACCATGAAGTGAGAGTTTCATAGAATCATGGAATGGTTTGGGTTGGTGGGGATCTCAAAGCTCACCCAGTCCCACCCCTTCCACCACCCCAGGCTGCTCCATCCAGCCTGGCCTTGGACACTTCCAGGGATCCAGGGGCAGCCCCAGCTGCTCTGGGCACCCTGTGCCAGCTCTTCCCACCCTCCCAGGGAACAATTCCTTCCTAACCTAAAGGTTGCTGTGAATAAGGGTCCAGTCAAAGTAAAACTAACAGTCAACCACTATGGTAATTGGAACCTGTTAAGATATTTGAGGTTGAGATAAATTGGGGGTGGAGGATTGACTCAATCTAATGTGCTTTTAAAATTTTTAACTTCTAAATTATTGAAAATCAAGAAAGAATGAAGAAACCCATAGAAATAAAATAAATTTTTAAAAATTGTCTAAACTGAGAAAAAAAGGAAAAATAAAGTACCTCATTTGAGACTTACCAGGAATAATCCTCATTCTGCTGAGCTCTGCTTGCTATTCTTGCTCAGCTTCTTGATGAGCACCCTGAAATGATGAGCACATAGAACAGAGAACTCTGAACAGAGAACATAGAACTCTGCCCTTCCCTGGGCTGTGCTGGGTACATTTTGGGGCTGGGCAGAGCCCAGCAGGGAGCACTGACAGCACCCAAATCCTCCACAGTCCCTGGCCCACCTACAGCAGGTTAAGAAAACACCAATTTATGTCTGAAAATGGTTTGAGGGTCAGCTGCCAGCAAGAAAAACCAGCTCTGGAGAAGTGGTTGTGTCTGCAGGAAAGTCCTGTGGTACCATTCCAGGGGTTCTGTGAATTATTAGGTTTGGGGTATGTAAACAATATATTTTAATTCAGTTTATGTGTGTATGGCTCACTGCTGGAAGAAGCCATGACTCCCACTGGCTTCAGTGAAAGCTGCAAATGCACAGTCTGGTGTGTGATATGGTTCATAAATGCTGCCTTCAAAGGAGATTGAAGCTCTGGATTAACCCTTCCAAACCCAAAATTCCTGCAAAAACACTGCTGCTTTCTTGTCTTGGGTTTGTGTACCAGGCATTTACCAGGTGTCATCGTGCTCTGATCACTCCAGAGCACCTTCCATGTGCAGAGGTGCATGTGATACACACATGTGCAGGGTTCAGTCCATTTAATTACATTTATTGCATTTAATTGTGTGAATATGCAAATCATGTGCTTGTCCAAGAAGCTGAGCAAGTTCTTCTATTACACTCACACAAGTTGTGTAATGGAAACAAAAATCTGCATATTTGATAATTACATTGGATTAAGGATTAGGATTTAGTGCTGGTGGATGGTCCTGCCTAAAAGAGGAAGAGTAAAAAGAAAGGAATTTGAGAGTTTTGCTAGACCATAGTCTTGGATATGGAAAATATAGAAAGCCAAATAACAATGACAGAACTTACATGTCCTCATTGTTCAAAGTGGAATGACCAGGAGAAAGAGTAGAAAACATGTATCTAAATGGTCCAGTGGGAATTGAGACACAGGGACTGAAGAATTTCTCTTATGGAAAAAAAAGAACAATGCTGGTCCATATCTGAAAGATGATTACAAAACCAGGGATGTTGATGGGACCTTTACTGTAGGTGTGCTGTGGCCACATTTCCTGGAACAGGGAAGAACATGAATAACTAGGTTTAACAGCAATTAGGTTCAATATTCTGGACTATCTGAGTATTTTTAGAACCAGAATTGGAGGTAAGATAATAAAGATATTCTTTTGTAGAAGTGTTTAACAGACTGTGCTTATGGGGTTGAATAAAAATAAAAAAAAGCAGCAGAGATGGTAAAATTTCCTAATGCTCTTTCACCTCAGCTGAATCCATACTTGTCAGGGAAGGTAAGGCTTAAAAACTGAACCCTCTGGAAAAGTCTGAGAGCTGCTACTTTAATCTTCACCTTCTGAGAAGTTTCAAATATCAAGAGCAGAGAGAGAGTCTCTAATTAGTGAGGGAGGCAGGTAGGACATTAATTGATTTGTTATGCTACTTCTTTGACCTGAACTGTGTTTGAGAACAATAGAGGAGCTGTAATGTTCCTCCACGACAGAGCAGAGCTTTTATGTGATAGCAACTTGGAGACCTTTGATCACAAACTGGGGCTGTAAATCTATAATTTTTATAATAGTAATTTTTGCTACACGTATTTTATTTTTAGTCATTTATTTTTTGCTAAGGAACCAGTTTCTCTGCCTTTGGGCTACTTTCTCATTTTACACAGTGTTTGAAAATCCTGAAATCAGTGTCACTTTTCTAATAGTGGCATAGTACAAACCTAGCAATGTTTGTGGGGAAGTGGGATAGTCTGGATTTATGTATGATCAGGTCATTATAAAGGTTAAAAAAAAAAAAGAGAAAAGTGGGGAAAGAAGGTGCAGAAAGACAGAGAAAGGATTACTTTTTATCTGTCCTGGATTGTCATCTAGGGTCTAACCTACTCTGTAACTGTGTCTGTGATGGCTCCACAGTCCCAAATTTCACAGTGAAATTTAATACTGTCACTACACAGTCCTTTGAAAGTTGCCTTTGGTAAAGGTGTTCATTACTGCAAAAAATTTCAGTAGTGTTTTAGATAGAAAGAGATATTTAATTTCAAGAGAAATGTAGAAATAATTCTATAAAAGCAGTGTACCTATTGGGACAATTTGTTATCAAAATGTTGGTTTACAAAAATGTGTGGGCTCAGGCCTAATTGAATCAGTTTGTTAGGAAGGAGAATGTATAACAAAAAGGATGTCTCAACTCCTATAGAGTCCCAGAGCAGAACAATTTACTAAGAATTTAATGAAAATGTGCAACACAAACATCAGAGGTCTCAAAAAAGAGACAGCCAAGAGCTTTTATTTGCAAAGAAAAGGTACCTGACACTGAAGCTAACTCCTGGTGATCGACTTTAACCTTTTTTTTCAGAGAAAGACGACTTTCTCTAGTGTCAGCAGCCAGTTTAAAAGAGATCAGGCAATCAGCCAGAGTTCCAGATAAAAAATTTATATTTTTGTTTGTCAGGATTCCCTGTGTAGCCAAAAAGGAAAGAAAAGGATGATCCATCACACTGTAGAGAGATAGCTGAGATATTTGAGATACTGTGCCCTGGTGGGATGAAATGTCCTTTGCAAGTTCTGCTCCAACATCACAATCCAATGGCAACAGAATGATCTTGGATCATGGTTCTCAGCTGACTGTGGATGGAAAACAACATAATTGCATGGTAAAATAATTCAAGTAAACACTGTTATCTGGGCAAGTCACTTTGGAGGGGATTTCACCTGGAACAATGCAAACCATTTTTTATTTGGTAGAAGAATGCTCAGATAGGGAAATGGGCTTGTTTATTTGTAATGATTTAACTCAACATCTGTGAAATGAATAACATTTTAGCTGTGGGACAAGTCCATATATCAAAGCAAAGTGTTGACTTTCCTGAAAGGAGCATTTCTTGGCTGTGGCCAGATGGCTCTGTGTGCTTAAGAACCTCAAGACCTGTTTTGTACAGGGTGATGGGTTTGGACATAACATTACTTGTTTATCCCTCTCTGCCTTGAACTTATCATTGTACAAGATTATGTCAATTGCAGTTCAGTGTATTAGGTACAGAATTAGGGAATTCTTCTCCTGATTTTGGTACATGAAGGTCTAAGTGAAAGAATGAACTTTACATTTTCAGGAGAACACAACTGTCTATTTGTTGATAAAGTGGCATTTTCTTTCATGGCCCTCTGGGTAGTAGAATAGAAAATAATTCTTGTGGGTGGGAAGAATATCCCTGCTCTGGAAAAAAAACCCTTCAGCCAAAATAAGCATTTGACTGTTTTGCTAGATAATGTCTAACATGACGTAATACTGGGCACCTGGTGCAGACTCATCACCATTGGTTTCAGCTTTTTGTCATGACTAACAAAATTAGGCAACATATTCCAAAACCAAAACAAAAAAACAACCAAAAAAGAAAAGAACTGTAGGCCAGATGATTTTTGAGAACTGACTAAAGTGGGAGGTGAAGTAAGTACTTGACAAGAATGCTCAGGGAAAGGATTAATCATCACTTCATATTCTAAGTCCAAAACAATTGTGTCTTTGTTATCTGTGATGCCTGATTTTGAGTAAGACAACAGTCATTCCTTTTCAGGGACACTCAGCTGTCCCTCTGAAGGAAAAAGGGATTGAGCAGATGCAAACAGCCTGCATAACTCAGATATCCACAATACAAAAGTCATTATAGTTATTTACACAATTTCATCATGAACTGCCACCATGGTATGGCAAAGTTAACAGATGAGCTGTTGGAAGCAGACAATAATGCATATTTAAAATAATAAAACTATTTAATCTCATATTAAAGGCCATGCTGGCTATTTGTGTTTGTTAATTTGAAATAGGATTCATAGAACATCCTGGGAACGCTCAGGAGATTTGTAAATTGTGTCAAGGTTGGGCTGCAGGGGCAGCAGGCAGCACCTTCAGGCAGGACCTGCTTGTTCTGAACTTTTTATCTGTGTGCATGAAACGGCCTGGGAGTGATGTGAGTGTCTGAAACCATCCCTGGGTGTGTTTCCACATACCCAGAGCTAAACACCTGCAGAAAGCTGGATGCAAGTGGTTTACAAATTGCACTTCTTAGGGCACTCTTGCACTCCTTGAAAAACAACATTTGTTGTGTAGATCAGAGAGCAAACACTGGGCAAAAGAACAAACAAGGGGGTAGAGGATAGGAAATCATAACTATACCCCCTGTTAGCTTTTTCATTCATATAAACATAATATATGTAGAATATGTTGAATTCTGTATTTTAATGACAATGCTACGTGTGGTCCACCAAACTATTCCAGCATTTTTTAATTTTACAATCAAATTCCAAAAGCAGTGATCAAAGTTCTATTACAAAGCTAATAACTGCATATCACCTGATATAGGCTATAGGTTTCAATGATAAGAATAATTTTGTTAAATGATGTCCTTTTGGGACAGTTTCTTCTAAGAACCCGGCACCTGGTTATTTTTGTGGACAAAGTGAATGCTTAACTCACTTATATGCAGGTGGCTAGAAGTGGTCCTGATCCACACACAAACACACTGTCTATGTATATACATATATATTATATATAAGTACAATAGTTGACACAACTATGTCTGAATTTTTATGTCCCTGATTAATATTATCTCCTAATATTCCTTGACTATTTGATATATTAAAGCTTGTGATATTTAGACTGTTAACACCATTACAAAAGCAAACTTCTTTTGATTTTTTTTTTCATTACTCTCAGGGCTATCAGCCCTGGTTTCACATCCTGTTTTGTGAAAAGAGAGGCCAATTCCAACAGGTTTAGATTTCACTTTTGGGAGAGAGAAGAATTAGTAGTTCAGAGAGGCTCAGATAAGCCTGACCTTAACTGACACAGTGTATGTTAGTGCTCAGTCAAGGAGAAAAAGGGAGAAGCAACATTGCCAAGAACTTAAAAATCGGGAAGGTTTCAGTTTAGATTTTCTACAGATGACTTAAAAGACATACAAATTTTTATAGTTAAGCACATTTTATCTCAGTGACCTCAATCAGGATACCCTGGGCAATCCCTTTTTGCCATGAGCACAGTTCCTGCTGCAGGGGACACTCCATGCGTGGGTTTTGATTCTGACCCTTCCAGTTCATCTCATTTTTGTGACACTCACATGGTGACACTGGATGGTTCAGCCTTGGCTTAAAAACAGCTTGGGTTTCCCTGTTCCATATTTCTGTATTAAATGGTGCTTGCAATTGCTAAGCATTTTTTTTTTCCTGTTGTGTTTCTTTTCTGCTGCTCATATAACTTTGACAGTAAAAAACTTCCAAATGATCTCTAGGTATAAGCTGCTTACAGGTGAGTTTTGCAGTGGCATATGAGTTGCCTTTGTTCATCCAGGCTGGTGCTGTGCCTCCAAAACAAGGATAAAGGCACAAGGAATATGACAGCTGCTAGTTTCAGAAAAACTCCCCCAAAGAAAACATTCTTTCCCAATATCTGGTAATTAAAAATTCATGTCTTAGGGTTTATTTCCATTCTAATTCTCTCCTGAGGTTCAAAAATGTTTTATTTCTTACTAATGTAGTTTTTGGTGGTGTTGTCATTGATGAAATATTTGGTTCTTTTTGTACGTAGCTTTACTCTTGGTCCTGATTATGTCATGGAGCATTAGGTGCTCGTGGAAGGAACAGATAAACACACTGCAGGCAGCAGCAGCAGCACATGCTCCAGTGCTATCCAGCCAACATTCCTCAACTCTGACCCCAGGACCACCTCTGGAGATAAAGAGTCCCCTCTTATCAGTGAGTCCTCGCTTGCTCTGCCAAGACTGTCAGCAAAAAAAAGGACAGTCAGAGCCGGCAGTGTGGTTGTACAGCAGGGGCTGGTTCACCAGAAACTGCTCTGTGATCACTGAAGTGATTTCACATCCACCACCACAAGATTTATATTGTAACATATTCTCATTCCCATTTCACCCAGAGCTTGAACCCTGCAGATCTGGCAAATGGCCAGGGCTGTAAGTCATTTGTTTCCTCCAGACCTGGCATTATGTAAGTGTTTCTATCTGAAGTGGATCAGGAATCGCATGCAGGCTGGCTATGCATTGCAAACCAGGAGATGTTGTTACCTCTTTAAAGGTGAAAACCTTGGAACTGTTGAACATTCTCTGAAAACCAGACATTTTAATTACTATCTCTGCTCTTACCTATTATTGATGTAAGCAGTCATATTATGAAATTTAAAATATTCATCATGTAACTAATTATTTGCCTAAATCACAATTTTTTCATTTCCTTCACAGATAACTGATATGGCAATCTCTGATTTTCAGTTCTTCAGATTTAAAATTTAAATACAAATTTATTTATTTATTTATAATCAGAGGGGTGGCTGAGTTTTGGTCCTGCAGACTTGCCTGTCACTGCTGTTCAGTAACAACACAGCAACACAAAAGAGAAGCACAGGTTCTCAGAGTGCCAAATATCTTGAATAACTCTGCATTATACAACTATAACTGAGATTGTAAATGAGTTGATAATTTCTCAGTCATGACCTTCCAGTCATACAATTTTCCTAGGATGACCTTAAAACATTTTATAATTTTGTTTTGTGTATCTGTCTGAGTATTAAACTGTGCTCTTGCGTCATTTCACACTCCTCAGCTGAGGAGGGTCCTTGCTTTGGCAGAGCTGGGTGCTGATGTCTTTATGGATGGAAAATTTTGGGTTTCTATTATATCAGTCACTCTAGAAAATGTGATACTGGGATTTAGGGATCTAATCTCCTGGAAATCAATGGGTGAGACCCAGCTCTATTACTGCAAAGCTTTGAGAGACAGGCTGACACCAGGGGCATATGCAAGAGCTGTTTAATTGTTTGCTTGAAACTGGAAGTCTGAAGAACATTTTTAGCCTGGTTCTAGCATATGTATTTATACAATCCCCAGATTCTCTTTATATTTTATTTTTAAAGTAAGACTTTAAAAAGCCTGAAACTTCAAATGTCATTCTCTTGGAATAGGACATTATGGAATATTTATTCTTCCTGTTGTGCAATATTTATTGTCTTACAGCCTGCATCTACGGTCTCACAGCACAGAGAAAAGAAATCCTGATTAAATCTGACAATTTCAATTTGCTATGAGAACATCATGAGCTATTTTATGTTTCCCCAGAAGCTTGTTGGAATTTACCTTGGAAGTTTTGTAAGTGCTTCAGGTTTGTTCTTCTCTATATGTGACCTGTCTGTATATTACAGAAAATGTTCATCCTCATTTCCTTGGCAATGATCTTTGCCTTTCTTGTCTTCTGCATGAATTAATGTTTCACTGTACAATAACTGAGGATTAGATGATCAAAACAGCAGCCACTTTTCCACCCTCTGTGGGCCAAAATCATGTGAGGTCCATTTTCAGGATGCTACTACAAGGCAGAGCTGGTTTGTAGCCTCACTGTGCTGTGGAACAGGGAATTCCACAGAGCCTGAGGTCAGGCAGCTTTGCAGGAATCTTCTTAATGCTCCATGACACTCTGGATCCAAAAGCAGTAAATCCCAAGTTTCCCCCTCCTGGGCATTACAAATGATGTCTTAATCTACCAGCACTAAGAAAATTCTTTTTCATCTCATTGTTTATAACACAGGTTTAAATTTATAACAGAAAAATACAAAAGCAAGTCCCAGAAGCTTTCTATTTAATTTTTTTAAACAAAATGAGCTGTCCTAAGTCTGTCTATAGCAGACACTATCAAGACAATTCCATCTTGAATACTTTCTGTTTTAAAAATGTTCTGCCCAGAATATATGTTTTAAAATTTTGATTAGTCTTTTTTAAGTGATAGACATCTGTTGTTGAATATGTTGGGATGAACAGGGAAAGTTTTTCCGACTAATTACAGTGTTAGCACTTATGTCACATTCCAGATTTTTTCCCAAACTTGGGAGGTAGGTGAATTAAGAGAGAGATCCTCCTTCTGCAGAGGTGGAATAACAAAGTAGACCCAGGTTTTAGAGTCTGCAGTTCACAGTTCCAAGCTCACATCACTACATACCAATACACCAGTAGACACCGGTTCATTCAGCCCTCCAGAAATCTAATCATTTTTGGATTTCCAGTGTCCAAGTTCACATAAACATTAATTACCACACATAAGTCTGGCTATTTCAAGACAATTAAGAGATATGAAGAGAATTGGTGGAAGAGTGAATCAGGGGTCACGGTGTAGTTCAGTATACAGCCAAGCAGTGCTCAATCTGACAAATGAAAACAAAATACAAAGCTTGAGAGGAGCCAAACAAGATCTTAATAAATAATTTAGAGTTTCTGTGTTTCAGGGAGCTGGGTTTTCTTGGCGACAGCGGGGGCAGTCGTTTCTGAACAAACAAGATTGAAATTTGTGTCTCAGTGAAGTGGTGCTGGGAGATTGTTTGTCCTGCTGCACCGGGGCCGTTTCCGACACTCGGTGCCAGCTGAACTTCCTCCATGTGCTGGAGGTGGACAGGAATGTGGTGCATTCACAAGATGTGCCTCAGCTGAGGTTGTGCTGTGCTCCAAAGGCATCTCAGGCAGGGATGAGTGTGGGAACTGCTGGGGACATCTGCTTTGAGCTGATGAGGAGCTGAGTTGTACCTGTGCTTTGGAGTCCAGGGGTGCTGAGCTCCTGCACCTAGCCATGGCCAGGGGGTTCCTGCGAATGCAGCAGCTGAGAACAAACAAACCAACAAAAACCCAGGTCTGCAGGTGAGATTTATTTACTGCAGTTCATTCCTGTCCTGAGTCTGAGTGTGATATGGGGAATAAATGCATTTATACAAGAGGCCAACCCTGGGAAAGACCCCCATAAACAGCTGCCAGTTCATGCTTACAGAAGGGCTTTGCCACAGCAAGGCATTAACTGGTGGCAAGTGCAAAACAGAAACCTGAGGAGCAGGAAGCAGGCAGGGCTGTCTCTCTCCTCATTGTGTGTGATGGTGAGGAGCCCAGACTCTGGATTATTGTCCCTTTCCATTCCCTGTGGGATTTTCCTCCCTACCCACTGCAGCACAGGCAGGGCTGGGGGTGAGCAGCCAGAGGGGCTCTAGAGCAGTGAGCCACGAGGGGAGCAGGGTTCACTCTCCTCTGCATTTGCTGCCTCAGCCAAATTCTCCTCTCATTCCCTCAGTGGCCTTAAACAAAGCAACCCCATCCTTCTGCACCTCTCCCTCTGTGCAGCTCCTCCTGTCCCTCAGCTGCCAGGGGAAGGGAAAACCAGGTACAAAATTAACACTTTTTCCTTTCCTACAGCTCTCTTGCACCATCCTTTTCTCCCCTTAGGCCTCAAGGGGATTGTTCCAGCCCTGACTGCCATCACCCCCTTAACTCCTGGCACCTGCTGCCTGCTCATATTAAAAGGTTTGTAGCTTGAAGATGGTGTTTGCTGTAATTTTGAGGGAATGTGAAACACCTGGTGCCAATGAGCTTGATGGGTGCCTAAACCTGATTGTTTGTGAGGAGAGGTTTAGATGTTGTCTCCTTCTCCTCAGCTCTGCTGGAAGGCAGCTGGGCTTTGCTGGCCAGAGGTTGTGGATGCGACCTGAGGTGTGTGAGTACAACCCCCACTGAGGGCTGGGAGGAAAAGCAAAGTTAGAGGTGGTCTGGTACTGCTGCTGACTTCAGTTGGATCTGATACACTGGGTAGAGTTAATGCTTGGAGTTATGGATCAGAGCCGTGAGGAGAACCTTAATTTGTGAAAGAGAGAACACTCTGGATCTGGGCTAATTTGGGATTTCTAGGGAGGAGCTTTGCCAGCTGAACTAAGCAGTCTTGGTTCCTGCTAGTATAGCTCAGCCTTCCTAGGAAGACACTTCAATGTGTGTTTAGTTAAGGAGAAAATGGGCAGAAGAAGTGGAAAATAACAGTATATCTCAGAGAAAATTCCAGTGGGCAAGAGCTGTTAGTTGGCTTCAGATAGAAAGGCTGGGCTGTTTGAAGTGATCTGCTTTTTGGAGGTGAGGGAGAGGGGTACAAGTGTACACTTCAGGGTGTGAGCAATTAAAGGGCAGCACAGCTGCTAAAAAATTGAAGTTGATGTATTTGCCTCTCTAAATGCAGCATGTTTGCCAGAACTCTGCAGTTGGATTAAACCCAAAGCATATGTTCTCTGACTTCAGAATTATCCCACACTGGGATGCATCCATCACTCCTGCTCTCTCCTCAGCAGAACAGCTGAAGTTCTGGAAATGAACAGAGTTGCCCATTTGAAGTCCAGCAATCCTTGCACCACTTCCAGTTCAGTGCTTATCTTCTTTGTCCACTTCTTTCCCCATACAGGTGCTTGCTACTTTCTTTTGCTTTCTAATTTCTTGATTTTTAATATCTTCCTTAATTTTTTGCCCCGCTTTTAGAGATATGGCTCTATCCTTTGCTCAATGATATTCCAGGTAAAGTAAGTTTATGTTCTTGATTTTGTTTCCTTTACATTTTGGAGAGGCTCTTCAGAAGTACCCCAAAATAACCCCAACTTTCATGTTTTCACATGAAAAAAAAATCAACTGCAGTAGGCTTCTGGTTTATTCCTGTTTATTGTTATCAATATTTCTTTGGTGTTTCCTTGCTATTTTCAGTCTTGTCTAGATTGTAAATAAATTGGCTCAGGATCTTGGTTTTTTATTATTGTTATTGAAAAGTAGTACAATTAAATTTTGGCTTGTCCTTAAGGCTCACAGTGAATCCTAAACTGCTGATAACAAAATAATTCAGCAGAGTGAAATTGGCCTTTCTGTGTAAGGTATTTTCTAAAGTCATTGTGAATCCATAAAAAAGATTAATATTTTCCAGTGAAACACACTCATGATGACCTCGAGCTGTCTACTTATCTTTGTAAGTGACATGAAATCCAGCATGGCTGGGAATCCAAATCCTGTCATTTTGGCGTTGTGTGTGTTCTGCTGATTACCTGCCCAATGAAATAAAGAGGCAAGATGAACTTTTTGTCATCCTGAAACCACATCTGTTCATGAAACCTCTTTCTGGGAAAGTGGGTTGGAAACATTTAGGTGAAGGTTTTTATTTCAGTATAGATTTGCTGTTTTGTAAAAACATAAGAATGTTATTGATAGAATAAAAGACTCCAGACTTTCCTCTTGCAGGCTGTGGTAGTTGCACTAAGTCAATTAAAGAGAATAAGCTCTTTACATTGCAGTGGTTTTGCCATTTTTGTCTGAGTCAATTTTGATATATTAAAATTGAGACTTTTTTTAAAAAAAATAAGAATTTAATTCTGCTACTTAGTAGAACTGTAGCTGATGAATTCTACTGGACAGAGCTGTAAAAACTAGATTTGCTGCAGTTACAGGAATATACTGATGTCAATACAGAGCTTATAGTGCCAGTGGCAAACTGCCAGGAACATTGATTTTTTTCTTCTCTGTTCTTGTCTTGATTTAATTTTCTCTGACCATTTTATCTCATCTGCACCTCTTTTCCAAATCTGCTCACCCAAAGCCCAGCAGACCTCTCTGCCCTTCTGGTTTTGGGTGAGGCCCCACTCACCCAAAAGAGGGTCCTGACTTCCAGGGTTGCCACTGTTTTAGCTGCTAGCTTCAGTACAGGAGGTGAATTCTTTCTGTAGCCATCCTAGAGGAATAGAAGGATGTTACAGCATAACTGGAAGATATTTCCATTTCTGGCCATGAGCTAGTGGCTGCTAGGATAGGTCGTGTGTGGCTTCATTTGTATGTGAAAATTGATTTTTGTGACCTTCTCTTTCATGGTATTGAGCACTTCTGACCCAGGAGAGGCTTCAGGTCCAAGGGAGGAGATAGTAATTAAGAATTAGTTGATAATAAATTTAGATTAGAGGACAAGAATAATAAAAACTATTAAAGGATTAACAAGTCCAAGACACCATTTAGGATGCTGAGTTTCCTGGGGATTGATTGCCAGGTACAGGGTGTGAGCCCCTGGGATCTACCCATGGGAGGAGCAGAGGAACCAGAGGGCAGCAAAAATCTGGGAGAAACAGTTGTGATCATGGCCCAGAAAGATAATGGCAGTAGGACTCCACAAGATGCAGAGAAGAAAGCAAACTGGAAATTGCACATGATTAATCTCCTTTCTGTTTTCTCATTGTGTTGTGGAGACTTGAGTTTAGAATCTGAATTTTGCCAGAGGAATATCTGGTTTGTATTATCAGTCTTGTTTCCATATGGAAACAAGTCAGTTCAAATGTCAAGATTTCTTATTCTTTTAAGTGCCATTGTGTTTTACTGCATCTTTTGATATCTCTCATAACGATTTTCTTTTTATTCATCATAAATGATTAATTCACTAGGCAGTCGGCCTCCCTTGAGTATTGCAGGGCTCTAAATTGCTTATTTTGCCAGAAAGTGTTTGTTACTGGATCAGAAAAGCTTGACTGACTACTAAGGAGGGAATTCTTCCTAATAAATATTTCTTCTGGGTAGAGCATGCCTCTGCATTGGAAAAAAGAGACTATTTCTGAGAAGTATTCAGTGTTGTTTTACTTACTGTACAAGTTGGAATTGTAAGAGGCACTTTGCCATTCTTGCCTTGTGAAGATGCTCTGAAAGACAGAAAAAAAAATTCATCTAAAGAATACGATTTTTGATTGGGAAGGAGATTTTATAATGCACAATATTACAAAAAAATACCCCTCAGATCTATAATTCACACCTTAATGCAGATACAATGTTAATATTAGACTGATGTACCTGGTGCATTTTTCTGGACTCTAATATCTGAAACTGCTCAGGGAGAGGGAAAGTCTTTCTGATTTTTGTCAATATAATTATATAGCTCTCAAAGGATTTGCTTCTATTTTCACCAGTCAGGAGAGAAGTAGTAGACTCATAGTATGCAACCAATAAATTCCACTTCCTGCCTTCAGATCTCTGAGTCAGAGAGATGAAGGAAGATAAAGGAAAAAAGCACTCAGACAAAAGGGGTGAAAGTCATGTTTGGTCTTTTTGGAGAAAAATGAGAGTGGAACTGCTCTGACTGGGCTGTAATCAGAGTTGTTTCAATGGGGAGGGGTGGCAGGAGGTGGGACATTCCCTCTGCCAGATTTTGATTTAAACCTGAGCACAATGCTCAGGCACCTGTTGAGAGCTGAAAGCTTTTCTAGAGATTGTGGTGCTAATTGTTGCTCGAAGCTGGGGGATTATGTGTAACCCGAGCACCCAGCACTGCACTTCTCAGGGCAGCCCTGACAAGCACCGAGGGGGAAAGCTCCTCTGTTTTCTACTTTTAATGCCACAAAATAGGGATTTGTAAAGTTTGTCTTTAATCTCACCTTGCACTGATGGCCTCTGCAGAAAAAGAGCTACAATCTGCAAGTAAAGCCACTGTAAATGAAAGTATTTTAACTTCAAAAGAATATTATATCACATACATGGCTGAATAAAATCTCTCATTCTCTGTGCAATAGGACAATGTGTTGGGGTTTTTCCCTCCTCTTCTGCATTTTAAAAATATCTTTTATTGTATAAGCACAATTAATCTTAATGGATCCTCTGATGCCCAGAATTGCTGAGCTAATAGAGCAAACAAGAATTCATTTTATTCCTGTTTAAGTCTTTATTCACTTCACTGACCCATCCTGAGAACAGTGTATTTGAATATGAGGAGAATTCATGCAGTTTGTTCTTGTCCCAGTGAAGCAAAATGACTTGGATGGCATCAGCCTTTTCTCAGTTGTCTGAGGCCAGGCAGCAGAAAGCAGCCCTGGAGGAATTGTAACTGGGTGCCATGCAGAAGGAAGAGCTGTGAATCATGAAATTAAGCTTAAAACCTTGTTCTCCTTCACTTATAATCCAAAATAACTCTGGAAACTTCTTAATGTTTACATTAAAATGTGGTTATGGATGAAAGTTCAGCACAGATTTGGGGTTCTTAATTTATTATGGCCTAGAGTCTAATGAAAAATAAATAAGTAATTTATTGTAATGTTTCTTACATAAGCAGTGCAACCTGCCCTTGGAGAACATTGAGTTACTTTACAAGCAGATCAAACCAGCTGCATTCATTGTCTGGCCTGCTTTTTTTCCTAAAATTATCAATCTGTACTTAAAAAATCATTGTGGAAACACAAAGAAAAAGACCCAAAGAATAATGTTTCCTCCACAGGTGTGCCTTTGAAAGATACTGTGTAGCTATAGAACATGTAAATGTTCATGTGAAGTATGACAATTTTGGTGATAAAATTTTGATGACATTCTAGTACTGGGTTATTACATTAGAAAATTGTGTTGAATTCTCTTGTCTTCCCCCTTGATAACACCGGATTCTTGTCTGAAAGCTGCTTCATTTTCTGTACCAAAGTGCTTTGTATTTAGGACTAGCCCAGCTTTTGTCAAAAAAAGGCATCTGAATTTCAGTAGTATTTCTATTCATTTGTTTAATAACAAGAGCTCAAAAGATGAGCACAGAACATTCCTTTGCATCAAGGCAATGCCATTGGGTTGCAGAGACAGCTTTTAGTTTATACACCTACCTTGAACACGCTGCAGTTTACCCCCTTTTTTTCAAAAGGGAAATGATCCAAATATTTACAGCAGAAGCTAAAATGGAATTGTCTTATTTAGGTTCAAAGCCAGCAATGAAGACACAATTTCTGCAGTGAGGAGCTGGGTGTTGACTTGGTAACACTGGCAGAGAAAGGATTAACACCTGAGACTGATGAACACTGGATGAAAGTTCCTGTGTGCTTCAGCTGTGGCTTCCACCAAGGTAAAATATAAAACCTTCATCAGAACTGCAAAATCAAAGAGTTTATCTTGAATATTTCAGTGAAAGAACCATTATTTCTGCAAGTTCATAATTTTTGTTGTTTATTTACACTATTTGAAGGAGTGGAATGCATCACTTGCACTTGTCACCTTAAAAAAGTTCTATTGAAAATGCAAAAATAGTCTGGTTTGCCTGATTCATCTTATTATTAATGTTCAGTGTTTCCAGTGGGTTATCTACAGCTCACTGAGCAGGCAGACATAGTTTCATAAGGAGTATTCTTCAGTGCAATAGGGATAAATCTAAAGCACAAAATGTCATTTCAGTATGGTAGTTGCAGCAGCTTTGTATTATTTTAGCTCAGTGTGATTGCAAATACAAATATGCTAAAAAAGAACCAGGAGAAATGGTACATTTAAACACAACATTTTTAAAAGGCATAGTCACTTTCTTGTGTTAAAATCTACTCATCTATAGGCCTGGAAGTACTTAGAACACTCAGGTTTTTGAACAACTGACTGATTAAAAAAAATAAAAAGAGTGGTGAAAAGAAACCTTTTCGTTGAAGAAATGTGAAAGTAACATTTTTGGCAGGCTGCTTTGGGTGATGTCATTCTCTAGAATGTGCTAAAGTCTGGTATTTTACAAGAAGTGATTTCTCAAGGCAAGCAGAGCCCATGGGCACTTAGTGCTGCTCTCAACTTCAGCCAGCAAGACCTGTGCATCTTTCCACCCTGTTTGATGTAATAAACCATGTACACCCCCAAACATGGCACTCAGACTTTATTAAAATAATGTGTAAACACATTTAAATGTACCTTTACATGCTTCAAATCCATTTGTTGTGTGGGTTTTTCTCTTGGCTGAGGATCTGCTCAATGCCAGTGTTGGGTATTCATTGCCTTCTGTATTAATTCAGTGTTAAAGTGATTGGATTCTGTGTAAATTATCCAAGAGGGAGCAAAAATCCACTCATCTTTGGAGGCTTAAAGGATTGTCCCATTAAGGGCCAATAAATGTAGATCACTTGTGTGAAAATACAGTGAATATTTGTATTTGTTGCATTTTAAATCACTGCTTTTCTTCCATCAATTTGAAACACTGGGCACAATAGTGTGGAATATTAAATATTTTATTTAAGTATTTTATTTTAAAAACTGTAAAGGATACAGCTGATAGTAGTGAAACCTCAGGGCCTGATTCTGCAGAAATTTTGTGGATTGGTAACAGAATAAGGTGTCCCTTGATTGGCCTTGTGGTTATTGCATCTGAGAGGAAAACTGCTGCATACTTTTCCTTCTGAGATTTACTTCTAGTGACAAATACCATGGCAACAGTCTGAGTAAAATTTTTGTTACTAGGTATATATTAAAATAATGTTCTATCAGACATCAGTGTCTCATGAGGAGGTTTATTCCTTATTTCTGTTTGCTAGCATGAAAGTATTGATTTGGTACTTTGATTTGGGGACTTTCTGCATCTATTAATGAAAATCTGTTTTCTCACTTCTTCCCCAGAAGATGTCAATCAATGTGAAACCACTGCATAAAGGTCTGGGGGGAAAAAAAAATCCCATCACAGCCTCTAAAGCTTTATCAAGTCTTATTGACATGAAAAAAAATGCATATATTTGATCTAAGCTCAGTGGACACCTTTTACTTTAAGACTATCATTTTATAATGTTGAATATTCTTAACATTAGTGTATTTAAAAACCAATATTTTGGAAGATTTATGCCTGTAACAGATTATAGCAACTCTTCAGCTGTGGAATCCCAAAAGAGTAGCGCTTGTTATAAACACACCTGCATGATGGTGGAGGGTGCATCAAGAGCTCAGATTTTGTCCCAAAGATCTCAGGTAGGTTACAGCAGAGGAAGGCTGTGGCAGCATTTGAAAAATGGAGTTAAGACAAAAATTCCAACATTTCTTCTCATTCCCCACATGAGCCCTGGATGAAGGATGTTTAAAGCTGTCTGAGAATCAATGTTTGAAAATGTCTACTCATGTAAATGATTTTTTTTTCAGGGTTCACAAAATGAAGCACAAAATTTTGTCTGATTCTGTTTCAAAGGATTTATCAATATTCTTCATTGGTACCATGAGCCATTTAACACTCAATAAACTCATCAGGTGCTGAAGGTCTAATTTAATTAAAAAAAAAGTCACTACCAGCAGGCTCAGTTTCCACTATCACTGTAGGACTCCTTGTCTGTCATAACCAAAGCAGAAATTTGGAGCTTTGTGCCTGGTGTTCAACAAATAATTACATTTAAAAGCAGGTAATTTTAGTAAGTCTTCATTAACAAAATGCAAAAGCATTTTTGTTATGACTACTAGACCTTTCTAATAAAAAGAAATAATCGATGTATATTTGAAATATAATAGGCTTAGTATCCAATTGCAAAATGTAAATAAGTGTAATGGAGATTTCTGTAATTAGTCAATATTTTTATCATTTGTATGGTCTGGGACATGTCCAGCTGTGTTTGGATGTTTAAATGTGTCCTTGGAACCTGCTCTGCCTCTGCAAAAGCTCTTGGGAGCAGCTGCTGCCTGGGCTGGCCTTGCTGGGGTACAGGAGGATTCTCCCCTTTGTTTTGAGCTGAGATTTTATTAGGCTGCCCTGTAAATCAGAGGGATGGATGCCTGCTGAGTCCACTCTGAAGCTGGGATTTTTGGTTATTGCTGCACTGAACTTGGATTTTGGTGTTTTAAAGCTTTGGGAGCTCGACTGTATTGAGTTATTTGTGAGCAAGCAGGAGTTGTGAGAGATTCAGCCCCATTTGCTGACAAATCCAACAGACACACCTACAGTCAGGAGTGTCCTACAACAGCCTCATGCATCTGTAGGTCACACTGAAAATGAGAGAGGAGAGACCTTCATCTAGGGGAAAACTGCTTTATCATATTGTATAACCCATGTCCTCCATTTCCATTGTAGGGCTAATTTCCTCAGGATTTGGACTTTCTGGGAGTCTTGTTTTAATTTTACAATGTAAAGAATTACAGGGGCAGAGACCGTGTCTTATTTATTGCTTTTATGAGTCATTTAGTTCATTTTTGGATGCTTGACAGATAATGTGTTTGATTGCATCATGTGGTACACCAGGTCTGGAGGAAAACAGACTTTCAACTCTGTAATGAAGTCTTAAGTTTGATTTAATGTTTACTCATTCAACAGCAGATGCAGGCCAGAATTCAGCTCATTTAAATTCTATGGGCTGGCTCAGCCAAAGGCAATATAAAATCAAGTATCATCAGTGTACATCTAATAGTTCACACTGTGTAATGCTGTCTAGATTTTCACCATTAATGTTCTTGGACTAAACATGGAGCATTGGATAGAAGAAAACTTGGATGGATTTCAGCTGGAAAATATTCCCAGTATCTAAGTATTCTATAGAATAACATGTTAATGGTTGTCACTTTGCAGTAGTCCATATTCGCTCCATATTTCTCAATTGTTGAGCCCTGCTCTAATTAACCTCTCAATAAAACACAACAAAACCTTTCTCCTTTTTTTTTTCCTCCCACCCCACTTGTGTGGGCTTTGGAAAGCCAGAGTTGTGGAAATATCAACAAATTAATTCTTAACAGAATAATTGAGCTGACAGCTAAAGAGATGCTCACTTTCTCAAGCACTTAAAAAATTAATTCTTTTGTTAGAATTTTGTTCTCCATTATTGATTTTTCCATTGAGTGAAGCTGAGTGTGGTGCAGAGGGCTGGGATGCTTTTGGCCAGGCCTGGGGATGTGGTGTTCAGCCTTAGCAGCTGAGGGAGGAGCTCTGGATTCCTTTTCTTCCTGAGAGATGTGGCAGTGGTCAGTTTGAGGACAGACCTCATTCTGGGGCACGTGCTCAGCCAAGGAAATTCAATCAAGTTGTGTCATGGGAGCAAAGATCCCAACCTGCAGTGGCTGGGGAGTGCCAGAAAGGCAGGGCAGCCCTGCCTGTGGTTAAACTCTTGTGTCAAATGGGTGAATTTACAGTTTTGGTGTTGGGGCTGCCACAGCTCGTTCAGTCCCAGGGGTGCCTTGGGATCTGAGCTTCCAATCTCCCTGAGAAACCTCAGGGAGCTCAGCCATGGCAAAGGGTTAACGAAGAAAAAGGACTTAAATGTGGTGGAACGTTAATTGGGCCTTCCAGGTAATGAAGAGAGTTCCAAAGGGGAGAGGCCTAAGTGGTCAGGTCCAAATAATGCAAAACTGGCTTAATATATTTGATTCAGATTTATAACACATCTCAATTGAATGGCTGGACAAAATCACACAAGTTAATTTGGACTTCCAGAGCAAGATCAGGGAAGGGAGACCAAAGCTGCTCCTAGGAGACCATAGAATTCATTAGTTAATCTTAATCATTTACTGGAGAAGTTAAAATAAATTGTCTTTATTGAGGAGAATGAAAGTTGGAAACTATTTTTGTGCATTTTTGTGTTTTAACAACTGATCCTAAACCAGCTTATGACACATGAGAAGATAAATTCCAAATCTGAGTTGTCTAACTGGCATTAGATACAGGCACTAACTGGAGAATTATGCCCATCCAAAGCTGGAGGTTTTTTCCAAAAATGGATTTCTAGAATTTAAAAAAAAAAAAAAAATAAAAATCTTTGTAGCCATATGAATGAATGAGCTGGAATTTTATTATGACTAATATCTTTATAGAAATGCCAGACACATTCAGGCATTAAAGACTAATAATGTGGCTTAGATCAAGGGGTGATTTGTAGATGATTTGTTTTTTCAGGTTGCATTTTTTGTTGATAAATTGCTGTGTTTCGAAGGACATAAGGCCTAATGTCAGCATAACCTGCTTCTGAGAAGATAAAGGGAATATCTGTCACTTATTTTGAAATCTTTAATCGCAGCTGGGGAAGTTCAAATATTTTCCTTTTAACTGCAATAACTCAAATTTCCAAATTTCAGCTCTGTTCTTGGATCAATAGTAGGTAATAATATTCTGGTTGAGTTATCAGACAGTTTGTTCCAGAGCCTTTGTATTTAGGTTTATTAGACACAATCCCAAGCTTACAGAAGGAATTCTTCATTCTTTTTAGTGCTACTACTTTTATCCAAAATGTTACATATATGAGGTAAAACAGTTTATTGGGTACTCTAGGAAGATTGATAATTCTCTTGCTCATTATAATTCTTTATATTGTATGTCAAAATTCCCTAGAGACTCCTGGGGACTCATCCATGCCTCTGTGTGCACACAACCTGCTCTTGACTTTACCTTTTGAACTCTGTATGTGTTTGTTGCTGTTAAAAGAGCAAACCCCATGCACCAGAGGTCCTCATGAGCTGCCAGATCATGTTCCCCCATGTAAAGATGTTTTTAAAGGAATAATGTGAGTTGAAGCACTGTCAGACCAGAGCTTCCAAAAATGTCTGTAGTAACCACTAAAATGTTGACTCAAGGGCTGGGTTGTTTCTCTAAGCATTTTGAACAGGTAGTTTCTAAGGAACAAACCCAGAAAGAGAAGGCAAAATTGTTTTCCCTGAAGCCTGTGATAATATGTACGATGTTTTAAGCAGGGCTGGTATTTGCTTCTTGCTTAATGGCTGTATCTTGATTTGTAGCTCTTGCCAGGGCTTGGTCTCATGCACTCTGACCACATCTGCTCAAAGCCAGAGGACTTGCTGGCAAAGGAGCAGGAATTCTTTCAACAGCTCTTTGAGTAAGGATCAGCTACTTTTAATTTACCATGGGATGAACACATTTACATGATGTTCCCACAGCACAGGTGATGCACCCTAAAGGTTCAGAAAGTTTACCCTGTGCTGATTTGTTCATGTATCTCTGTTTTAGTTTTCTGGTAGCTGCTTTATTGTGTGAATCAGCTGTAATTACCATGAACAACATGTTTGTCATGTAAAGGAGACAAAACATTTTTTAAAGACATTTTAAAATTTCATTAGATTAAATATCATTATGGTGAAACACACCATTCTGTAACTTCCTCTGAAAGCTTAGCAAACAGCATTTATAATTAAACACGTTGTGCTTTCCCTGTATTCCTTTTGTATTACACAAATGGTTGGAGCAGAAAATGGTCACGAAAGCCAGGAGTGCCTAATAACTGGTGTGATAGAAAAGCAAATTGGTAGCTCAGTACCTTTTAAAACAGCTGTAAAGTTTTTACTTGGTAGCAGAAGTCAATTGATTTTTTCCTTTCTTCCTTACTTTGCTTTTGGGCTGTAGTCTGAGGATATTTTTTTTTTCCTGCCACAGCTGCCTGCGAAAGCGCCAGGTTTGGCAGCTCCCACCTGTGTAAGCACTTGAGGTAGAGTGGTGTGAATTAGCCAAAAACTCAAACTGTTATGCACCGAGGTGGCTGAGGAGGGAGCTGCTACCAGGAGGGGTTTCCTGCCGTGTCAACTAAAAACATTTTTATAAATATGGAACTCTCGTTTTTGACTTTGGCTGTCTTGTGTATATTCAGGGCTCTTTATGTGAGATTTTTGTTTCATTGTCCAATTTGGAAATCAGCTGGACTCCCCTGGCCTTTGCCCTTGGAAGCTTTGTTGCTTTTACATATTCGTGTATTGCACCAACATCAGTAACAGCTGGGAACATGAAACACAAAACTAAACTTTCGAGAAGGGGATTGAGCATTTTTATCATGGCAATTTTTATTTAAAAAAAAAATAAAAAAAATCTCTTGACTTTTGCCTTGTTAAAGTGTTCCCATGCCCACTTAGATTGGGCCACTGGAAATCACCTTCCACTGCCCAACCGGCTCAATCCACAGAGAGCATACTTTAATTTCCATCTTTTCTGTGAGCAATGGGAACAGCATGAGCCTGTTGCAAATGCACACCTTAAACATCTCGATTCTGTGGCTGGTTTCAGGTTGTATTTATTATTTATTCCTTGGGGTTTGTTGCTGCAGAAATAAACTGCTCTCTTTCTGCTCTGCAGCCCTGGGTATCCACCTTGGGCTTTTCCCTTCCTGAGGAGGGATTTTCTAGAGGCATTGAGACCACAAGATCTAAAAACTAGTGAAGTCTACCCCATTAGCCAGGACTAAAGGAAGGGAAATTTCAGGTTTCTTATTGTTGTGTTTGCAGCCAGCTCTGGTGATGGATGTACAGACCAAAACCAGGTGAGCAAGGACCCAAATCACAGTTGGAGTGGTCACCGTGTTTATCCAGAAGCTGAAATCTTAAAATGGAATCTTAAATAGAAGATCTTAAATCTTAAAGAGAAGCTTTTCTCAAAGTACAGCTCAGACAAAGAACATTGAGGAGTGTTTATGAAATGTCGTCTTTGGGCAAGAGGGTAAATCCACGCAACGAGGAATTTTGAATCTGGATTTGCCTGTGCATTTTTTTCACGTTTGTAGCTGTGTGGATGAACTCCTTTGTGCCAAGTCAAAGTCCCCCTCTGGAAAGCAAATGTTTTCTTGGTTCTTGCCCCTCTGGAGGACACGGGGAGGGGTGGAGCTGAAGCAGGTGGTTGCTACTAGAGGTGGTTGTTACTATATTTGAGCACCACCTTGGCCTCGGACTGAGAATTGCTCTTGGGGAGAAGGGTTGCTTTGGCAAAAGGGGAAAGTGTTACCTGGGATTAACAGCAATCCCTGCTGCTCCTGTTATCTGGTGTTTGTGTTGTTGCTGACAAGTGATGGTCCTGCTTTGGTTAATGCCAGTCAGTCCCATTTAATGCTGGGATGTGGAGAAGCCACGTGATTTATGGGCCACAATTGTCAAAGAGAACAATTCATTAAGCTCCTAAATCTGTTGAGTCCTCCTTATTTCTTTTTAACTCAGTCTAGTGTGTTCCCTTATTGCCATCTTAAAGATATTGTAGCTGCCCAAATCTGTTCATATTTCTGTAATCCATCTGTGTTACTGAACACCTTGTTTTTCACTGCCAGCTTTGGCTGGGAGTTTCATGATTCAACAGAGAAGTTTTACTTACAAAAAACCTGTCTCAATTATAAAAGGCTTTAGAGGGATAGGGCATAGTTCAGGAGTCCTTCCTTTAGATTCTAACTGTTGAATCTGGGATCCAGTGTGAATACATGATGCTATCTTGGACCTAGGAGTTGGATGTGTTCTTTTCCTTATTTACCTGTAGCTGATTATCCTTGGTTTATGTGGCTGGAGTTTGTGCAGTGAACTATCATGGGTAACTGAAAATTTTGTGTTAATAAATTGAAGCATGTTTCCAGGTTGGGTCATTGGCCATTTGAGCTGGGACAGTCACTTGAGGGGGAGCAGCTTCTGTCTTTACAGTGGTTTGAACAGTCGAGTTCAAAAGTTACAAACCCAGTCTAGCAGTCTGCACAGTTATTATGGGCCAAAAAGAAAGTATTTACAAAGAAAAAGAATTCAAAACAACCAAAAATAACCACACCACATCTAGTTATTGTAAACAAACTCTGTGCAAATTTATATCCCATGCAGTATCACTGCCTTTACCACAGATGCACAGTGTGAATCAGTGACTGCAGTGATTCATTCTGCAGTTCTTTCCTTTCCTTGCTTTATTTTTTTTAGCATAAATGTGACACTTGCAGAAATCAAGGAGAAAAAACCATTTGGCTTTGGCAACAGCATAGTGTGGGTAGAGAGTATAAAATTCCAAACACAGCTGTGCCAATGTGCTTCAGTCCTAACTTACAACATTTCCTGCTCTTCCAGAGCTGGGGCTGTCTCAGGGATTGCCAGTCATGACACTTTTTATGGTGGTTTTGTGCTGTGCACCAGTGGGGACCAGAATGAAACCAGCAGACTAATTTTAGTTCATGATCTGAGGTTTTGAATCCAGGTCTGCAGAAGTGAAAGATTAGTGTGTATTAGCTCACTGAAAATTTGAGCCCACTCTCCAGCTGGACTGCCTTGACCACCTGCTAACTTGTTGATATGGTGAGAGATTGGGCACTTTGGATCCAATTCTGACCTCATGTGCCCTGGTGCAACTTCCACGGGTTTGTAAAATCAGTTTCAATTGTTTGATTTAAAATTTAGTTAGGCCTAGACCTCTCTGCTCTTTATTATTCTAAATAAAACCATAGCACATTTACTTTTTGCTTGTATAACCTTTTCCCTTTTCCTTCTAATTTTTCAGTTTCCTAAGCCATCCTTTTTCTACTGGTCTTGCTTTTCACAATGCCACCAAAAAATAGCTTTGTGTTTGTCTGCTGCAATCCTTTCTTCCTTCAGTGGTATGGAATGTACCTAAAATGAGTTTGTTGTCTTGGTATTGCCTTTTCTGTGCCATTATAAAGTTTCATGGCAATAATTCAGAGACTGGATAGAGCATCCTGTTTTGTCATTGCTTCAGAAAAGGAGAGCATTGAATGTATGGGATGGTCTGCAGGTGGATCATGGCATCTTATTCAGAATCAGCTACGGTATTTCAAATCCTTGGATGCTCTCTATGAGTCCTGAAGGGAATTTGCCTGTTTCCAGTTGCATGTGAGGACTTTAGAGCAAGTTCTTACCTCCTGGATAAGTCACTGACCTGGAATGGCTTCATTTCCTAGCTCTGACACAGATTTCCTCTGTAGTTTTGACCATATCATTCAATTGCTTGAAGGCTGGATTTCCTTATCAGTGTGCTGTCTCCAGATAACAGAGCCTCCTTGCATCCCAGCAGCTCTGGAAATAGGTGCACGCCAATTTGTTTGGCAGAACACACAAAGACCTTGTTGTTTCAGGGAAGCTAAATCTTTGCATGCCTTCAACTCTGTTAACTTGTCCAGTGTTTACAGAGGCAATCAGATTTTCAGAAATTAATCATAATTTTTTCTTGACTGGTTAGTGGCACCAAGTAAAGAAACACGTCAGCATAGTACTTTCCCTATTTTATTTAGTATTTTTCCTGTAATTTAAAGGCTGTTTTTAAGTTGCTTGAAGTGAATGAAACTGCTTGTTCATTTCCAATTTAAAAAAAAAATTAGAGTAACTTATGTTTGCCCATGTAGAACAGAAGAATGCTTTAATTTTTTTATTTATAATGAGGCCACTACTATATTAGACTGTATTTTCTAAAACACATTCCCACATCAAGAATTAAAAATCGCTATTCTTGACCCGACTAAAATTCAGGTGCCTGTATTTGGGAAAGAGGGTGAGCAGAGGGCTGGAGAAGCTCTGAGGAGCTGAAGGCTCGGGTGCCATCTAGTGCTGCAGGACCCAGGGATGGCTGCAGCCTCTGCTGCTCCTGTCACACCTCTGCTCCAGGGCAGGCTCGGAAGATGAATGAGCTGACTGGAAATGCACCATGAACCCATTTCCCCCTGAACTTTACATGATTTGAATGAATTGCTGAGAAACTCTGGGCTGGAGTTGGAAGAGAAGTATGTAATATATGTGTGTGTGTATATATATATATGTGTGTGTGTGTATACATGCACAAGACATCACAACAGGTTGAACTTAAAGGATCTGATTCTTTACCTCATAATGTTGTTTGAAAATGGAGAGATTGAGATACATTTACTGATGAGAGAGCAGTGTGAGAAAAAAGGAATAAACTCATCATGCTTCAATTAAAATAAGCATCTAGGAGTTTGGGAGCTAATCCAAACTTAGAGGAATCTCTTGAGGCTTCAGTATAATCTGGATTTCCAAGTTTTGCAACTTCTTTCACTGTTTTGGTTGTTTCATTCATGAGCTTCATGCAAGAACTCTACTGAACTGAGAAAATAAGGAAAGGAGCAGATTTAGTTTCTTTCTTTTAAATTTAGGGCACATTGCAGGTTGGTGGGAGTTTAGCAGCTCTTTAAATTTGTTCACACTCTCACTGTTTTTTGGTTTGTTTTTTTTTTGAAGGGGCATGAATGGCTAAATGTAATTTAAGGGTACAATATAAGAGCTGCATCATCACATGTGTAAATTTTGATCTGCATCAGGATGTGATATCACCTTGATAAGAGATTTCAATGAACACAGAACTACTTAAAACTTACTTGACTATAGGTGATGTTGGAAGTGGGAGTAAATGTGCATTTAAAGTAGAATCTTGTAAACAACTTTATAAATACAGGCACCACCTTTCTTTCTGGGTCATGAAGGTATTCTTTTTTAAGGTATTCCTTAACTTTAGAAGGAAGTTAAAATGGAAGAAATATCAGTAAGTACCCCTGACACCTCTTCAATGTATTTTTTTATTTCTTTTTAACTGAACTTTTAAAAATAGTAAAAAATCCATAGCTGCTTTTACCACAGCTGTTCAATAAATGGTCTCTGAAAGCTGTATGGAAAACTCCCCTCTGATCTGCTACTGCATTGCTCTGCATTTGCTTTTTGACCAGGCTGCTCACATGATAACTTTTCTCCTTACCTTTAAGGAATCAGCTTCAAATAACAAAGCAAAAGTCTTTCCTTAAGAAGAACTGGTCATCAGCCAATTACAGAGGAGCCTCCCCTACCTCAGGCTGGTGAGCAGAAGGTTTTTCTGGCATGGAAGCTTTCCAGTCATGCGAAATAACCGTGATAGGATTTCTAAGGCTCTAATGGCTTTTGAAAAAAAAACCTGCACTATGTGAGCCATTACAGCTCTGGCTCAGGAACTGTGTCCCAAGTCGAGCTGTGTGGAAGAAAATGGCACCTGTTGCATTTTGACAGTCTTAAAGCTTTTGCTTTAATCTCTTGTCCTCTGTAGAAATTCCTTGTTACAGGATCTCCCAGTGTCTTGCAAGCCCTGGTGAATTAAGCACTATGCTTGGCTGAATCCCACTTTGTGTTGTTAACTTACTGAGTGATTACAAGTGAATCACTCCCCACAAATGCAAAATAGGAATTAGAGCACTTGGATGATAATTTCTTTGGCCCAAATCTGTCTTTTGTTCCATTCTACAAGAGTAGCACAGCAGGGGTGCAATTCTAGACTCGTCCCAAAGTGCTACCACAGCCCAGTCCCTGCTGCCTTTATCAGTGGTGCTGTGGGATTCCTTACTGGGACATCTGATGGATTCCTTCCCTGGATATATGATGGAGCATCATCAAGATGATTGGAACAGAATAAGAGAATGCATATGAAATACTTCTGCTTTAACCTTCTTCTGCAGAAGAACTGAATGAAGGATGCTTGTGTTCCAAGGTGATGTCACATGCCAAGCTGGCTGTTAAAACACACTCAGCTTGTGAGTCTGGGTTTGGATTTTAATCAGCTGTCTTTTGTAGAAGGGGTTTTGGGTTTGGCCTGAGCTCCTCTGTAGATAGTGAGAAGCATTTATAACCTTGCAGTTTTCATTTTAGGAGGGGATTTTTAAATCATTACCCAGGGAGGTTGTAGGTTCCCTATCCCAGGAGGTGTTGAAGGCTGGGCTGGATGGGGCACTGAGTAATGTGTTCTGGAGAATGGCATCCCTGTCCATGGCAGGGTGTTGGAACCAGATGAACTTTACAGTCCCTTCCAACCCAAACCATTGGGTGATTCTATCATAGAATATTCCACTTTACAGGGAATGGAAGCACCTTCTGATTTTCTTGGAAGTTCTTTCAGTACATTCTGTCATTCAAGGGAGATACTACTTTTCTTCATTTTTGCCCAAAACCAAGACTCTTCTTTGTTTTAAATTTCCTGATGAGAAATACTTTACCTCCTTTCTGTCTCTTTCTAAATTCAATTGCTTTGTTAAAAGATTTTCAAGGAAGATGTGAAAATGATGAATTCTGTATTCCACACCTTTCTGTTGAAAGCTTCTCTAGGTATTGAAAATTGCTCTTGGTTATACCTGGAGGCGTTTTTGGAAGAAAACTTTTTTCCACTTCTGGAAAACTACATCCTATTAAAGTTTTTGTTCTTATCAGGGAATGTTTTTTACTTCACTCATGCAGGTGATGCATTATCAGTCCTGGAGAGAATAGAAGTGCCCATGAATTTTACAGAGAGGGCATCTAAGTGTGATTAATATCTTCTAGAGAAGGGTTTTGAGACCAGCTTAACTTAGATTAGATACTGCATTGCTTCATTTTGATGGATTAGTAAAGAGACAAGGAGGTAGAAGGAAATTGCATCTCACACAGTTTTAATGCTGAGAAGTCCCACAGCATTTTGTCCAGCTGTTGAACGCTTATGAAATCTATACAATGAAGTACAAGAATCTGTTGAGTAGATAGTATGTATTGAGTTGATAGTAGAAGTACAAGAATACTATTAGAGGTAAAATAGTTACCTAACTTAAAGTGTTGCAAGGCTTAACATTCCTAGTCTTATTTAAAAAAATCCCCAAAAAAACCAACCAAACAGAAAACAACAAAAAACCCTGGGGTTTTTGCTCAGCTTCTGCATTTTGCCATTTGAGAGGATGCTGCTAATTCCAGAGCCTTACTGGTGATTCTGGGGATGAAAAGATGGAGCAGGGAATGCTGTAGGGTCATAAATAATTACCTGTAGATATCTTGAGGGATACCTTTAATTTGACTCATGCTGCCTTTAACAGCACAGTATTCTTAGAACCAAGCTCAGGCATTGGAGTTGGAGGAGAAACTGCAGGAAATGCTTTGACAGAGAAGAGATGGGAACAAGGTGGGAGCTGCCTGGGGGAGGGATTGAAGCTGAAGTCAGTGGTTTAAAGCCAGTGCTAGATTATGGCGAGTAGCACTGGTGTAATAAGATGAAATTTTGGAGGAGATCCCACACTTCAGACTGCCTAACTCTGGAGAGCACTACAGAAATATGTGTCCTTGCATGATAAACCAAGGGAGTCACCAGCAGTGAAATGGTGCTGTGCTGTACAAAAAGAATCATTAATGGTCTGATTTGTCCTTTCCTGGACTCTTCTGCAGGTTGGCAGGTTCTTCTTGGTCCCGCATACACAATTTTCTTATTTTATTGGATTTAAAGTAATGAGTAGAAAAGGAGAGAGTCAAAGATGTTATCCTGAGAGTATTCCCTAAATGCACTTGCCTCTGCTGTCCCTGAGGCTGCAGTCGTTTCCAAGCTTGGTGTTGTCTAATTCCTCAGCATGGTGTTTTTTCACTGTTAGTACAGCTTGCTTTGGCCTGCTGATGAGCAGATATCCATGGAAAGCCACGGTGCCCAGCCAGAGACTTATTTTTGTCCTGAATCAATAGAGCTGTGCGAGCACAGGTCCAGGATCAACAGAGATCCATGGAAACTCTTGCAGTGCTCCCAGCAGTGAGGGCTCTGTGTGCTCCAGAAACGGCTTTGTCCTTCTAATCTGTGTTGTGGATAAAGCACAAACCTCTTCAGGGGGAAATGGGGGGGAAATACTGAATCTGTGAAATATTCTGGAATGGATGAGATGTTCTGGCACCTGCAGTCTAATCCTTACTGAACTTTCCCCTGCTTCAGCTTGAGCACAGGTGTGTTGTCAAGGTACAGCTGCTACAAGATGGCTTTGAGTTCTCAGAGTTGGTAAAGAAGAATACAGAATAACACAGGGAGAAAAGACATCCACCTCCTTTCACAGCTGCAGGGAAAGGATTGTGTGTTGTGATTGCAACTTGTTTTCTTTTAATGCATGACTGCTTTAAAGGTGGAAGCTTATCCCAGTGGGGAAGGCGAGGCATGAACAAATGAATTGGTTGGTCCTGTAAAATATAGAACAGTTGGGATAAGCTGGGAGGGCAACCTGGACATTCCAGGGCCTTTGTGTAATCACCAGCAGATAACTGTGCAGCCTGAGAGCAGGCTGGTCCAACCAGTCAGCTGCAGGACTTGAACCCCAAACCAATTTCCAGGCTGCATTGCCTGCTTGGGGATGGAAATGGCAAAGGATTATTTATTCATCTGCCTTGGTGCTGACACAGGAATTAATTACTCTAGATAAGGTGTGAGGCCCTATAGAAAAGAACCTCATTTTGCTTAGTGATAAGCCTAGTGAAAAATATTACAATATTATTTTAGGGATATTTTCCCTAACTTTCTCCCAAGAATTCTGAATTCAAGAACTGCTGCAGCCTGATTGTGCCCTAAACCCCTCTGAATTTCTTTCATTATCTTGTTTGATCTCCCCTTGAACCCCTGTAAACTTCCAGCACAGACAGTCTCTCTGAGCCAAGTGTTCCACACTGCAGGTTCTGTTCCTTTTTTGGCAACTTAAGAGAAAAAGTGATGTTCTGGTTTTGACCTATAGCTATGCTGAGAGAACATTTAGGAGTTCCATTAAACCATGGACAACCTGCTTTGGTAACCCTGGTGTCTTCCCTGTGAGTAAAGCAGGAAAAGCATTTGTTCCTCTTATACATGGAACATAGGAAAAGCAGAAGAGTTTCTCACCTGTTGAAGCTGCTCTGCTTTGCAGAAAAGCTGGAAATTCCCTGTGTTGTGTAAAGGTGGATTTCCTGAGGCTCTGGTTCTGTCTCTGGGCTCTCATGAGATGTGAGAGGGATATTCCAGCCCCACAGAGCAGCTCCATTTGGCTTCAGTTACAAAGCTCACTTGACTCATTTAGGGAGTGTAGGAGAAAGGGACTCAAAACTTTGTGCTTCAGTTTCCTTCATAACTATTTTAACTGTTCCACAGGAAAAAAAAGCTCTCTATGCTCAGTGGGAAGGGGAGTTGCAGCTGACTTGCTTTTGAAACAGAGCAATGAACCTCGGAGAACTCTTGGAAATTTGTATTGTAATGTATTTTTCTAATAGCAAATGGAGTTGAATATCCTCCTGTAATAATGTATTATCTCTCTGGAATAATTCATTATAATATTTTTCTAAAAATATGCTCAATCACCCCAGATAAACCCTGTCCTTCAAATTTCAAGCCTGTGTTCCAGTGTTTAGGATTACATGCAATATGAAGATTATGAGAAAAATGACATAGATTAGGACAAATTTCAGAAAAACTTTGAGACTGACTTAGCAATGAAATGGCTGATGTGATTCAGCATAAATAAATGTACAGAATTCTGCATGTGGGGAAGTGACAATACTGCCTTCACATGTAAATTTGAAGCAAGATCTTGGGGGTGATGACAACAGTTCCAAGGAAAGATCTCAGTCCCTGGCAACATCAGGGAGGAAGAAAGGATCTCAGTTTTTTGTGAGGTGGTAGTATTGGATTAGAAAAGTCTGACTTGCCTATACTACCTGTATCTCTAAAAGGGCATAAAAAGTGAATATGTAACAGGGAAGGACAAAAAGGTGCAAAAATTATGGGTGGAGCCAATTTAGTATTAGGAATGAATAAGGCCTTCAGTCTGGAAAGAAATAAATGAAATGGTGGATATATGCACAGTCTCAATGGCAGAGAGTGAGTCAAGTGTTTAATTCTTCTCCTGATACAGGAACTAAGGGATATCTTGTGAAGCTGTTGGGGCTCACTCAAAATGGGGGCAAAGGCAGGTTTTCGTGGGATGAGGAGCAGAATTGTAGAACTTGCTAAAGGATATGGATGCTGGAAGTGAGAAATCGGGCAGGGAGCACAATGTCTGTGTGAAACTGAGTCACATAAGTTTCTCACTCTGGCCTGAAAAATCACAAGGAGGAATCCACACAGTCCTTGGAGAAGGAAAACAACCTTTGCAGGTGTTGTTTGTCTTCTTGTTGTTTACTTGCAAGAAACAATCAAGGGATGCTGTTCCTAATTGTCCAGTGATGGTGATATGTTCGTTTAATGACCAGTGAGAGGTTTACCTTCTCAGATCCGTCTATAAAAGAAGAGCTGGAAGAATAAAACTGGCTCCTTTTGCAACAAATCTGAAGAGTTTGCATCGTTACTTTTGCCTTTCCTGGTGTAGTGAGACAAAATGACACCGTGGGTGCTCCAAACTTGAGAGGTTTCAGAACAGACAGAGGAAGCTCGTGAAAGAGGAGCCTATTGAGGATTAGCAACTTGGAGTGGAAGATAGGACAAGGCTGGAAGGGAAATGTCATACATGTATTCCAATGAACACTTGAGATAGGCTGATGGACCTTGGAGCTGATGTGCTGAGCAATCTGACATGTGTCCTTCTCTGGACAATGCCTGTACATTGTGTACAGCTGAGGAGAGAGGGCTAGAAAGATTCCTGCTCCATTGGAAGGATCAGATATTCTAAAACACCCACCTGGCTGCACCTCAGGCTGCCCAGGGCAGCCAGGAGAGCAGGAATGCAGGAGATGTGACACCTACACCTGGAAAGGAAAGATCTCCCTCTTGGAGGTGTCATTTCCAGGTGGCCTTTTCCCCTCAGATATCTGAGGAAGACATCAGAGGAAGATGCCAGCTCTCTTTGCTGGTTGTCTTTCTGAAGTGAGGATTTCAGCACAGCCGCTGACTCTGCTGCTGCAGCAGATTCTAAAGCCCTACAGCAGAGAGGAGACAATAGCATTTTCTTAACTCTGTTTGGCCCCTTGCTCTGTACCATTTGAGAGTTCTCATCAGTGTTCTCAGTAATTCTGTTAAGCAACGTTTCCATCAAAACTTATTCTTGGCATTTCCTGCAGATTTTGCCAGGACTGACTCAATATGGCTCGTGTTTCATGCAGTGGAACTTATGGCATGGTGGAGGTTTTTTCTAGAGGATTTGAAATTAGTCAGGCAATGGAATATTTTTTAATTTTTTTTAATGATGAGACTTCTGATGTTTCTCAGTTGAATATTTTGCCAGGTTCTCTGTTCAGACTTGCTTGGCTTAAAAAGTCCAAGTACGTCTCAATGAGAATTTTATCAGGAATTTAATGTTCACTATTTGGGTGCTCAGCCTGGGATTTAGTTTTTGAGTTTGATATCTGCTTTTAATTTCAAAATGGAATTTATAAACTCAAAGTTGCCATAGTGGAGAAAAAATGGGTAAAGAAAAAAACTGAGAAGCAGGGACAAGCCAGCAGGTAAAAATAAGCTGGAGCTGGGGCTGTGTTATCTGATAGCTTCATCCTTGGAGAGCAGAGGCAAACTTTGCAATACCTCAAATTCCCCATGACTGATGAAGGTTGTCTGAGAACCAGTATTATTGCAGGTACTTTTTCAGGAGAATTACATTCCTTGGTTAAAATAAAATAAAAAAATAAGAAGGGTTTGCATCTCTTTCCAGTTCCCCAAAATCAGAAGAGTTATTTGGGAATGGCTCCCCAAATGGTGCTGTTGTTGTAAAATAAAGAATGGACATGAGAGCCTAAACAGGGTACTATGAAACTTTCAATGGAAAATAATATTTCAAATAAATTATAATTTAAAGGAGATATACTTTTATAGAAATGGAGATACTCTAAACAACATAGGGTGTATTTCCAGAGCCCTTTATTTCACTGGCATATGGGGCTGGATCTGACTTCCCCATTGAAAACCCTCTAAACATTTAATATTCTTTGTTATGGCTGTCCTTATCAATATTATCTGTATTTATGTGAGAAATTATATGGGTTGACAGTTTCTCAGGTTGGTGATAAATGGAGATAGAACTAAAAATGCTGGTTGTCAATTATGGTACATTTTATTTTCACCATTGCTTGTTTTTGTTTCTGCATGCCTTTCTGGGTTTGTTTAGTTGGGCTTTTTTTTAATGCTTGTTGGCTGTTTGCTTTGCTTTGTTTAAATTTCAAACTGACTCAAAGTTTTTCAAGCATTTCTGGAAAATACTTGTGTGTTTTCTTGGGAGGACAGATACAATTTCCACCAGCTCTATTTGGTACTTTGACTAAAGGGTTTCTGCCACTGCTTGCTCCTCTTCTTGCCTGAACTTTGTAACTTGGTCATCTTTATAAGCTTCCTATGAAGTAAGGGAAACCAATACTTAGTTTTAAAAAATAAATAAATTACCAGCTTATTCCTTTTTTTATTGTGGCTCTGATAACTTTTCAAAGCCCCCTGTGAGGAGAAAGCATCTTCTTTTTTAGCTGGACAATACAGGGGGAAAAGAAATCTGAATTTTTACACAATGCAAATGTATTTGTAGGGAAGTTTTTACAGCATCAAAAGGAGTTGCCTCTTTTTGTTGTTGTTTTGGGTTGGTTTTTATTTGGTTTGGTTTTGGTTTTTTTTTGGTTTTTTTTTTGCTTTTTCCACACAGTGGAATGCATCAAATTACTTCTCATAACTCGAATTATTATTCACCTCAGTTAGTGGAGGTTGGTGGGAACATTGTTTCCTGGTGCCCAGCACTCTGGGTTTTCATGGAAAGAGGGCAGATGCTTTCATTTTTCCAATTTTTAAAGCTTTTTTGGACATAGGAACTGGCAGAAATTGTCTTTTCGTATGAGTATTTGATTTGGCATGGAATGCTCTGGCTGGGATTGCTTTGTATTAGAAGTATTCCTCCAAAGTGATATAAACATGTGATTTATTAATCACTGGTATTTTATTTTAAGAGATAAATTCCTACCTCCCTTTCTTGTTCAGCATGTGGACAAGGATTACATATTGTCACTGTTAAAGCTGAAATCAACATGATTAAATATGGAATTAGCTCAGGCTTGGGTGGATTCTGAAGCTGGGCTGATCCAGATGTTAGCAGTAACTGGTATCTCAACAGCTGCAAAAATTTGGAAGTCAATCCTGTTCATATGTAGTCAGATTTCAACTAACTCCTGGAATCCAGTGATGCAGAACAGTGAGAACCAGGGAAAATTCAGTGCCTGATTCTGTGGTGCAAATTCATCACAGCTTTTATCTGCTGCCTGGAATTACAGATCTGATCACTGTCACCCTGCTGGAGAGCTGCTGTCTGTGGCTTGATTTTTTTAGACACGTAGGTTTATTCTCTTTCCCGATTATTGCTGCTTAATATTCAGTGCAAGAGAAAGAGGTCCCTCTCTAAGATATGAAGGGTTTGGTTTTCTAAAACTGTTCTTCTGGGTCAGTCTGTAAAAATCCGTTTTGTTTCTCTTATTTCGTGATGTTCAAATAGTGCTTTATCCAAATACCACATATCCAGCTTGTCTCAAAGTGTTTGGAAAGCGTTTTTCTAGGATGATTCACTGTGTGTAAAATGAAATATGTATATGGGGAAATTCTAGACGTCCCTAGCTTTCTCCTAGAGTTACTGAATCCTGGCCCTGGGAGAAGCTGCTATAGGTCTTGCATATCTTTGGAACAAGATTTGGCTCTAACTTAACAATGAAAACTCTCATTTAATGTTCTTAAAGCAGAAAATGTAGGCATTGGTTGTGTGTAGGCCTGGTACCTTAGTGATAGCAAATATTTGCTGCAAGTTCTACCTCATCCTCCTGCGGTGTGGACAGCCCTGGCAGAGCACAGAGGAGCAAGAGCTCTGAGGTCAGATGTTGTTCTTCTCCCTGTGTGGGGACTGACAGCTTGGAAAGCAGAAAGGGATTTCTTTGTGGCTCTTCTCAGTTCATCTTCTTTAGGAAACTGAACTGGTGCTCCAAAGCCTCCTCAGTAGTTTGGGGATCACATGGGAAATCACTGGTTCTCCTGGGAACCAGAATTTTGTTGGGTATTTGCTAGTGCATTTTACATTAGTTGTTACATTTGCATTCTCTTGTAGTAATAGACTTTACTAATTTTTTAAATATCTTTGCAATTTGTTAAGCAGATCCAAATATGCAGTGTATGGGCAGATGCCTTTTAGTGTCTCTGTGTAGTGCCCAGCACTGGCACCAATCCTGCTCTGATTCACATTTTCCTGAAGCTCACAAAGACAGCAGGGAAGAGGTGGAAGAAAAGCAAGATAATTACATTTACAGAAGTGATAGAAACACATAATCCTGATGCAAAGTTTTGGAAAAAGTTTGTCTTTAGCTGGAATTTGGGGCCATGAATTCAGCTTTCACACACTTCCCGTTCTTTCTTACCACACGTTTCATCCTTCATTTTATGCTTTTCTTTGGAGGAGCAGTAATTAAGTAATATTTTATGAATTGACAGGCAAGATGTACCAAAACTCTTCTTGTTTTCTTTCCAGCATCACACTGTTCATGGCAGTTTTATGGCAGTTGTCACTAGGCTGAGCTGTGTGTTACAGATCACTACCAGCACTGCACGGTGCATCCACACAAATTCAACAATAATTAAACATCTTTGTGTTTATAAAGCTTCCATTTTATCCTTTCACTCTCTCAATCCTGTTCTGAGATAGGATCCTTTTTAAAGATAAGAAAATATCTTATTTCTGGACAATTTAGGTTGTCCAGAAAGTGGACACAATCAAAAACTCAGACTTCTGAGTTCCATCCTTGGGTTACTGAGCTACACTTGGCTGTGCTTTGTTTTCTTGTGTTGTTGAGGCAGCAACATGTGCTAGTTCTTAATTGATTTAATTCAGAAATCTTCTGTGGTGACATCTTTTTATGGCCTGAAAGTGTTCCCCAACTTGGGATGCACTGACTGTGGAAATAACACTTCCATAACATGTCTTATTATTTTTATTATTATTATTCAAACCCAGTGATTTAAGATAATGGAAGTGCTTTGGATGTGTAATGTTTTTTCTTGCTGGCAGGGACGTGCTGCGGACTCAGGCCTAAGAAAACTATTGACCTGGACATCCACTGACCAGTTTTTCTGAGGATTCTGTACAGGGTCTTTCATGACATTTTGGGTGTACCTCAAATTCTTGCCAAACTCTTTGGAACAGTTCAAAAGAGCTTTGATTGTGTGCAGTCCTCTGAAGTAGGAGGTGCCAAAAATATAAAGGTCTTTTTTAATATTTTCCACAATGTTGCAAAGCTATTAATGTAAATTACAAAAAGACTTTTTGATTACCAAGGCAAGCTACAAAAAGGGAAAATGTGGTGTAATCCATATAAATCACTTGACTAAACCATGCACAATAAATCCAGTGTTGATGAAGCTGAGTTCCTCTATCTGGGACCACTGTTTTCTCTTTGCAATCAGCATTTACTTTCTTAATTTGGCAGTTGGTATTTGCCATGGACCCCCTAGTTTATATCCTTGTGATCTTCTGTAGCTGTGCAGCATTCTGGCCTTGTTGAAATGTTTAAAAAAATTTAAAAATTAAAAAAACAGTGGGGAAGTTGCCACAGAAACAGTTAAATATTTGACCTGTTTACTGCCAGCTTAGATAAAAATCAGATTTACCTCCTTGTGAAGAAAAATTCTTCAACCCATTTTATGTGCACTGACAGTGGTAGGTTTATTGCAGCCCATTGGAATTAGGGATTTCACACATGTTTAGTGAGGGGAACATTTTAACCATTTTCTCTTGTTTGCCACCTGTTTCCTTCACCCACTCAGTGAATTTCACTGCTGCAGATGATATTTCTTAGGCCAAAAAGAACCCAGGTATCTCTGCCTCTTTCCATGTGTCCAGATCAGTCCCAGCAGGGGCTGCAAGGTGCCTGTCCCTGCCCTGTGTCCCTAAGGATGCTCAGATGGGAGTCTGGATGGGCTGGGCTTGGGTCCCTGCTGACACTGGGAGCAGGTGAAATGTGCACTCCTTGTGCAACTCTGTAAAAACCCATTATTCCAAATGCAAACTTGCCTTTCACTGCCATCTAAGCACTTGATTTAGAATCTTCCTAATCCAAATGCTAGATAAGGACTAAGAGCTTTGTTGTGTGGGCTCTGTTAGCCAGGAATGAGACCCCTGTCTGGGAGAGTTTGGTCTGGAGCTGGTGAAGAGTTGGATGTTTCTGCTTGGCTGCAGCAATCCTTCTGCTGCTTACACTGTGCTTGGTTCTCTTCCCCACACAGAAACTTCCAAAGGGGATGGCTGAGGGTAGAGTTTGTAGATGTGATCATGCCCTTCTGTGTGCAGTTGGAATTTTAAGAACTCTAGGGACTACTGAATGCTTGGGAATCAAGGAATTCAAAGTACTTGCCAGCTGGTGGCAGATTTATCTGGCTTAAAAGATCAACCCAGGACTGAAATGGGGACATATGGCTTGTAAATAATGACCTATGCCCTGTGCTCATTTTCTTTTTGTCATTCCATTATTCTTTTAATGATCAAAGGATTTGTATTCAAATAAAAGATATTATTTGGTTTATTCTATAGCTTTATGGAGGAATCCTACTACAAAATTCAAAAAACAAGTGCAGCTATTCTGCCTTGGTTTGTGCGTGCTCGGCTGTCTTGGGGTTCATTTGAGTTCTGGGCTCTCTGGAAATGTTCCTTGGAGCAGCAGCAGGAATTAAGATCACTCTGGAAAAGCCCCATCTTCAAGAGACAGCAAATGTGAAAATGAAGATAGACAGTGGCCTTGGGATAGCATCAGGTGACTTTGGTTATCTTGGCCTCCACCTGACTCTTCCCCTTTGCTGCTGATGCCCAGCATTGGCAGGGGTGATACTGAAAAACACAGACAGTGCTTAGGATTCCTGTACTCACATCTCTGCAGGTTTGTGGTGGTCTGAGCTGTACCCATAACATCCTGAGGAAAACCTGAAATAAATTAAACCCTGGTATAATATAAATGTTATCCTTTCTGGAGTTGGATATATTTCCCATCTGTTTGTGGTTCTCAAATCTACCTCTATCCCATGCCATTGGCTGAAGAGCAGAGTAAGCTGGCTCTTAAAGCTGTCTCCTACACAGTGCTGTGACATGACAAATGCCACCACCCTGTGACACCAGCTGCAGGATTTTGGCAGTGAATCGATGCAGTGAAACCAATTCTAATTTCTGTGCAGGGAGTCAAGTGTATCAAATGTGATTGATTAATATTGCAAGCCATCAGTAGGTGACCCACAGAGGTTTGGAGTTTTGTTTCAGAAAAGCATTCACAAATCTGACAAAAGATGACAATTCTAAGGTTCCTGGATGTACAAAACTGGGTTATGAGACCATTTATTCATGAGATTTTGGATTCATACACTTGAAACCAACTGCAGGTCATGGTCACCATGAGCTGTGAATCCCGAGCAGGGGGAAGCACTGTCAGAGGCTCAGTGGGAAAAACCTCTGCCCCTCTCTTTGCAGGATGGTGACACCAACCTGATTAAAGCTCTGTGGTGCAGAGCAAGGGAGTCAGAGCTGTCTATACAAACTAAACTTTGATTTAAAACAGTAAAATTGCCCAAATCTCGATGGGGAGCTGCTGCCATCTCCACCATGGAAGCAAACATTCTATGAAGTTGTTTGTTGTTCTGGCTGCACTACAGGTGAGTGTTTACAGTCAGGTATTGCTGTGAGCAGGAGGTGAATACACCATCAATTTCAGGCTTGGCTCACTTATACTCTCTTTGCATTCTGCAGTGTCAGTGAACTCTATAGCTGCAGGTGCAAGTTGATGTTGAATTTTCCAATGAATTGTCTGGTTCCACAGCCACCTCTCCATCTGGCTCAGCAGGCAGTCCCTGTTCACAAACCCCGGGGTTTGACAGGCCAGCAGTGCGATGTGTTGGCAGAGCTGTGCTGGGGCTGAAGGGTGTTCACAGATCAAGGCTGTCTGGACTGACACTGCTCAGGGAAAATTGCCCTTTCTCCCAGTGCCTGGCACTAACTTGTCCATCATTTTTGTGTGCCAAAGCTGGTGAGGGCTGTGGAAGTGGCAGCAGAAGCAGCAGAGCTGAGCCTGGCAGCCAGGAGTGCTAATGATTGTAATCCTGCTGCACTGACTCACTCGGCAACCTCAGGTTAATCTCTCGACCTTCTCTGGCTGCTTTGCTGCAGCTGTGAAAATGGGCAAAAATGAAATTTCATCAGCCTCCAGATGGTGGATTGGAGCTGAGTTTGCTTGGGGAAGCAGCTCATACAGAATATTAATATCCATCATAAGTTAAAAATGGGTGAAGGTGGCTGGTTAATTGTCGTTTGTTAGAGAATTGTCTCCTCCTGAATGTGACATTGGATTGCAATGTACATTAAAAATGTATGTTAAACTTATAGTTTATTTTGCTAACTGTAATGTTTTGAAAAGCAAAGCATGAGGTCCTTTTCATTCAAACTTTCTCCAAAAGGGGAAGTATATAGAGCAAAAAACTATAAATCCTTTCCATTTGACATGTCCCCTATTGAGGTGTTAGAGCTATAATAGATCCTTGTATGAAAGATTATATGTTTTATTTATAGATATTTGAAATTAGTTATGGCGGAAATATCAATACCAAAAGCTCCAGCCAACACAGGATTTTTCTGAATGAGGGTTGCTTTGTTTTGGTCCCCAAGTATTTCTTGAATAATTGTGGTTTGGAAAACCAAGTTCATGTTGAGTCTGTTGCTGTGCTTCAGCTGTGGACTTGATTTTTCAGATGGGAGCACATAGACTGGCACTTGGACTCTGGCATTGAAATTTGTCCTTCCAGAGAGCTACAATGCAAGACTGGAATGTAGGCCTAAAAGTTAAAAAATTGAGATGAACTTACACTAAAAAACTGGAGTTAAGGTGTAAAATAATCAGCATTCAAAATAAGCTGACCTTAAACCCAATTTGTTAATAAACTTGGATCCAAATTCACCCTTAGCGAACATCCCGAATCCCAGGATACAGTGAATTTTGGTTTTAGCTTGTTGCCATTTTTGTCTGGATGTGTTTGTGTGTAGCCTGTGCATCAGTCTGGAATCATTTCCCTGCAGAAGGCATTGTCTGTGCAGCGCTGCAGAGCGTGGCATGGCCTTGTGGTTTCTTACGGGGAGATTTTTAACCTGGTACGTAATTCTTGTTAACGTTCACATGATATCCATCCCGTTGGTAAGAGTGCAAGTCAGGGCTATCCCCTCAGGCAGACTTCATTTAAACACTCTTCCTAGTGCCAAATTTCTAGGCATTTTTCTCTTCTAATGAATGCATGTGTTTTAGAGCAGAGACCTTTCCAGCACTCCTCTCCCCTTCCCCCAGTCCTGCCTGTTTCAGTGCTGTGTATTGCACAGGGTCGTTACTCAAATGTTGCTCTGAAGAGTTTCAGAAAACCTGTCAAAATGATTAAGAGTCTGAAATTCTATATTACATTAATGTTTTTAAAACATCTTATTCAACAGACAATATAATATGAAATATAACAAAAAAAAATCAAACACTGGCTCATACATAACACTTCTTGAGGGGCTGCTGTCACTTTGTTGAAAGCAAATATTTTGAGAAGTGTGTCTAGCTCTGCAATGTGAGGAAAAAAATTGAAATAGTCTGTGCTGGTGTCAAATCATTTTTTAATAAACTGAGAGCATTTATAGATTTCAGTCTCCATTAGAAGATTTTCTTGGGCAGATTTGACTGTAAACTCACACAGTTTATTTTAAAAGGGCTTCAAGACCATCTGGGATTTTGAAGTTTGGGGTTTTAAAATATTTTGTTCCTTACTGCGATGAGCAAGAAACTTCTTTGGAAATGCTTCATGTTGGCTAAGCTGGCAGGGCCATCCAGCTCTTAAAGGGAAACTGATTCATTTAATAATTTTACACAAGTGGTGAGGAAAAAGCCCAGTAGTGGTAAAAGTAACAAAAGAAACTCCAGGCTAAATATTCAGTGACTTTGAGTGAGAGAGGACAGTGATGAATAAGGTGGGCAGTTCTGAATAAAGACTTCAAGATATGAATCAAGCTCATTTTAACAAGCTAATTTTAATTGATTATTTTCTTCCTCGCAGATTTAGGAGCTCAAATTTTTAATTTGTTGTCAGAGCTACAGATCCTGTGTTTCCTGTAGGGAGCTTTTAAGTACTGAAAGATCACAAGAAGTTGTCCTCTGCTTTCAAACTGAATACCCCCAGGTCTCCCATCCTGGCTCCAGAGCAGAGGGGCTCCAGCCCATGGAGTATCTCCATGGCTTCCTCTGCACCTGCCCCAACAGCTCCCTGTCTCTTCATGCTGTGTCTGCTGCTGATTTGTACCCTGCCTGTGTCTGTCCTGTTCCCCTGCTCTGAACTGAGGCCCAGCACAGAAGGATGGGTGGCTTCTTAAGGTGTTTTGCCCACCAAGTGAGTACAAGCAACCTACACCTGGTTTCCTTCCAGCGCTTTCAACTCACCTGTTCTTGAAAGTCCCAGTGATGCCATTCCAACCTTCTATCGGCAATTTAGTTAATTAAGCTACAACTGTTGGGTAATTCCTTACATGCCTAAGCTGAGTGTTTTGTGATGAAATTCAGACCTCCTTTTCTTCTCATTCTACTCATGGAACATTCATCCTTTTTTCAGCAGCCCAGGGATGTGTCTGAAGACAGTTACCCATCTGCCTCCACCCCTGTCTCCAGACAGAATGATATCATGTATTCTTTTTCAGCTTGGCATCTCCAAGGAGTTAGGTTTCTGCAAGTTTCATGGAAAAGAGGAATTGAATAAAGGAAAGATGAGGGAACTGGTACTCTTAAAAAAAAAGTCATATATACAGAATTCAAATGTTACCCATTGTGAGGCATCATCCTGCCAATGGGCTGGCTCACAGTGGCAATGGCTGCCTGTTCTCCAGACAAATAGGAGAGGGTGGGAGCTGGAGATGTGACTGGGGGAAGGAAGGAAAGGGGATGCTGGAACAAGGGCTGTCTTGGAGAAAATAAATGCTGAGGTTGGAGTGAATAGGACCAAACACAGAAAATTTTAGTTTCAATGTTTGCTGAACTGTTGATGTTAAGACTTGTTTTGAGCAGGCGTGGGAGTCTGGTTCACATCCTAGGACCCAAAATTCCTGAACTTTCCTTAAGGTCATTTTGTAGTCTGAGCCAGTCTAATTATTTTATAATGGGATGTAAATTATTTGGAAAACATATTGAACTGAGTGTTCAGACTCACAAATTTTGTTCCATGTTTTACTGCTGGAATGAGAAGAAAGATCTTTTTTATCAGGATTTTCATTATTAAATTGGTGATAATTATCTGCATTTTGAAATACATGAGTGAAGAACAGCACAGACATAGTGAGTTATCAGTCTATATCTTTTATCAGAGGAGGCAAAAATGTTGAATATCTTACAGAAGCATTATATAAAGAAAAAAACCAGTGCAATTTGCCTAACAAAAAAATACCACGTCTCTACAACTGAGATCTTGGTACCTTGCTCTTACATGAGATAACATGCCAATCTAAGCATTTCAGCAAGTATATGATTTATACTCAGGGTTATTTGTGCTGGAAAAGCATGGTGATCTGTAGAGGAAAAAATCAGACTTGTCATATGAACTCATTTCAGCACAAGAGTCAGTCAAAAGAAACATTAGAGAAGTGTGTGTGCAAAGGGGGGACTCACTGCCAGGATTTACTTGCAGTTATTTTGTTCATTTATGATTTCCATTGCACTTTCTGTTTTGAGAGAATTTCCTCCTAAATACTTCTAACTCCAGTTTAGGTTTAGTGAGCATTATTTAGTGTACAGGTTCTTGTTTCCTCTACCATCTTTTGGTGGCCCCTTTCAAAGCTCTCATTTAATCCATTCCTTCTCCTTTGTCCAGTAGGGAAAGAGGAGTTGAATTACTGCACTAAATCCACATGAGAAAGCTCAATAACAGAGATTATTCTTCTTTCCTCAGTACTGGTTTTATATATATTTGTTTTCAATATTTATTTCCTGATTTTACAGCTTCTGAAGGAGCTGTTTTGAAACACACAAATATAGGTTAACACTATTGGAAACCTAGAATTTGCTTCAGATGCTTCTTGAGACTCTACAGTTGTCACATTTTTGGATTGACCAGAGGTTTAATTGAAAGAATGTTCGTGAGTTCTTAAAAGCCAGGAGAAAAACAGTGACAGCTGAAAAAAATCCCCAAATGTGGTGTTTGAGTTGTACATAGATTGTCTTCAAAGTGGAGTTTCAACAAAAACTTCTGGAAAGATTTTTTCAATAAAACAATCTCCATGGCTCTGTGGAAATAATGACACAGAGGTTGGTGCCGGAGTAGATTGATAGTGGAAGGGTGGAAAAAGTGTAGGAAACTTTGTTCTTGTTAAATGGTAAATTAAATTGTGTTGCTTGCCTGCTAAAGAGCAGATGTACCTGCTGGAAGCAGTTCCAGGAGGAGATCTGCAGGCTGAAGCTCAGAGCGTTTCCCTGCAAGGTGAATTTTTTCTTGAGTGGCTGTGTAAGAACCCCTGGCCCTGGGGGATTTTGTGTCACCAAGGGACACCCATGTCCTGCTAGCACAGCATTTTCCACTGGCCCCTTGGAGAGTTTCTTAGAAACTTCCAACTTTTTGCCACGTTTTTCACAGGTAAGGAAAGAATGGACAAAATGTGTTGCTGAATTATTTTGGCAAACAACACCAAGAAACCCAACCATGGCATGGCTGAGGTCAGGCCCCACTGGGCTGAGTTTTCTATTTAAACCACTAAACCACACTTTGAAGACAAGCTTGCAAGTAATATGCTGTCAAAGCTTTTTTTTTCCCCCTTCTGTCCTTCACACTCTCTATGTATATCCTTGCCAACCAATTTATCATAGCTGCTATTTTACTAATAAAACCTTGTTATTGTGTTTTGAATGTGAAAAGTATCTAAAGTGCTAGCAAGTAATTTGTATGGGATTTTAACTCTCAGGTGGTGCAATGTTCCCCTCTCATATGGGCATAAGTCCCCTCTGCAAATCCTATGGCTTCACTGATATAAACAAGTGAAATTTATAAATGAAACCTGCAAACTCTAAGTCAGGTAGCCTTTGAAATTCAAATTTCATCAGTGTGTCCTGCAGCATCTGCAGGAGGTGTGTGGAAGTAAATTTTGGTGAAAATAAGCTGTATTTTGAATACAGAGCTGAAATAGAAGAATATTTTTACATTATTATTCTGGATTGGGAATGGACACTGAAATATGTGTGAGATGGACAATGAAAACTAAATTCAGCTAAATTATGATATTAAATGCTTCAGGAAATGCATTAGAGAATCAAAGTGATGTAAAACTCTGATTTTCTTGCCCAGATATTTCTATGCAGTAGATACAGATTCCAGGATCTCAGTGTTGTGGTGGCTGAAGAAAAAGGGTTTCATTTTCACTTTGTCTCTGCAGTCATGTAGTTCCACTAATTTCACCAAAACTTGCTACTGTTTGGCAGCTGTTTCTGAAAGCAGTTACTTCCAGGTCTGAACTGGGAATGGTGGATTAGCAGAAGTTGAAGGGACAAGGTGGTGAGGGTGATCTGACCTATCCTGTGGGATGGTCTCATTTATTGAGTCTCAAAAAATCCATAGTGTTCCATTCCCATGAAATGATAAATTCAGTAATGTGAAACAAAGATGGTGATTACTCCTTGCTGTCTTACACTTTGGAGAACAAAAGGAAACTCAAGGCCTTAAGTCTCAGGGTTAATCTGAACCAAAAAAGGGGAAAAGCAAGCTGTGTCTTAAAGGTGATGCACCTCTCCAGCAGTTCACATTTTTCTTTTATTTTCCATTAGTGAACGTCTGCTCCACTGTGAGGTTTTTCTCTGAACATTTGGAAATATTTTAATGCCCTTAAAATTGCAGATTTCTCTTAACAGGCTGTGCTTTCCTCTTGCTTTGGTATCCTCACACCTGTTTTGCCTTTGGCACTAGGCAGTGGATAATGAGGTTACCTAATGTGTTGACTGTTGGCTCCAAACTCTTTAATAGTCCAGCAGGATGCCTTTCCTGAACTTGTTTGGGGGTTTTTTGGTGGGCACAGGGGAGAGATGTTGTGTAAGGAGTCCTTCCTTCTAGAGGTCTGTGTTTGGTGCCCTTTTCAGCAGAGTTTTTTGATGCATCATGATTTGAAAGACATGCACCATGATTTTGTGTCTGCTTGCAGTAGGAAAAAGTGCTTGTCTTGGTTTTGACATGGTGCAGGGTTTGTCATGGGAGGTGCTCCAGGTCTCATCCTTTTTCCTGCCTACAGAAACCTTGGAGACAGTGCAGCTCCCAATGGAAGCTCTCACAGCCCATTCTATGGCAGCTGATGAAGCTGCAAAATGAAGTGTGACCACCTAGTAGGAAGGAAGAATGTGAACTCTGCCTCATTTCTTCCCAGATTTAATAAATAAGTTAATAACAATTTTTAAAAATACTGTTTTATTGAGATATTTCATTTTACAGTTGTTGATGAATTTATGTATTTTATTATTATTATATTTTTTTTAACACTCACTACATGTATCAGAATCAAAAAATGGTTTGGGTTGGAAAGTACCTAAAAGCTCATCTCATTTCTTCTGCCTTGGGACACTTTCCACTGTCCCAGATTGTTCCAAGGCCTTGGACCCACAGTGATACTTAGGTGTTGCACCTGATGAACAGAAAGAAGTGTAGGAAAAGTTCTTGTTATTCCAAGGTTCTTCCTCTCTTCCTTACAGCAGTTTCCGTGAGTGGCTGTAGTGATAATCAGTTCTGTCCCATATCAATGTGTTATTTTGTGTCTTCCATTCGAATTACAAAGGGCGGAACCTACTTTTGGTCACCAAACCCACAAAGGGCAGGTCAGGATTGTGGTGGAAGGAATCAGAACAAAGCATGGGAGCAGCACAGTCTGTTGTGTAAGTGCCAGGTACATTTTGCATCTCTACCAGATCTGTTTTCTCTGTCCTGGAATGGAACAGAACTAGAAATGATACTGAGAGGAGCAGAATGGAGCAGCCTCAGACTGTCTGGATTGGGAAATGTGTTTGGAGGGAGAGCAGGGAGCAGCTCCAATGCATAATTATTGACTGGGGGATTTTCACAATGTAAGAGCTGAGGGATGTGCAAGAAGATTAATAGGTGAGGTGTTAAGATAAACAAAACCAAGTGTTTTTTAGATAACTTACTTGAAAACTTTAAAATGAGGCAATTAATATAGTTTTTTAATAACACTAGTAAAATCAATGGAATAATGAGATCTCTGACTCAAGTACCTCTGGAATATGCAGCAGAGCATGTGTGTCCAGGTTGTCCTCACTAGATGAGTCAGTGCCAGATCAAGTGAAGATTTCCCTGCTTCTGAAGGTGTGGATAGACAGCAGGTTCTCTTGGTGGCATGGAAGGATTTAGGGGAAAACAGGCAATAGAAGAGAGCAAACTGTGTACAGAGAGATGAAAAGACCTTCAGCATGGAAAAGTCTTTCCCACTGAAGTTCAGAAAGCTGTTTTTGAAGAATCAGGAAGTTTTTTGGCAAATTATATCAAAGGTCTCCTAAAGGATCAATTTTTGGACTTATGATCACAGCAGCTTAACTTCCTGAATATCATTCCCCACTTAAAGGCATAACTGGAAGCAGAGCCAGGCTTTATCTATATTTCATAATAGGGTCATACTCTTACTTTTCAAAGAAGGCAATTATTTTTTTAAAGGTTCTGCAAGTTATGTGAGAAAGCTTGAAAAGAAATCAAGTCTATGTAAGGTTTAGCAATTGTTCAAATGTTCCGAATTTCCTTTGCCCAGTGCAGCATTCAGGCCCTGATTCTTCTGGGCAAGATTCAGAGTTAGTTTTGTGGCACCCTATAGCAAAACATTACTGTAGTTCCTAGAATTTGGTGAAAAATGTAGGGAAAATGAAATCCATATGCTACCCTTTGAGGCAGACCTGTATCCCCCCAGTTACCCTTAAGCTTCTGAATTTCATAAAGCATTTTTTTTCCTTGTTAAAATTAATACCAGCTTTAAGTTAGATAAGGTCACATGTTATGTAGTCCCCAGTGAAGATGTCAGAATTGAAATGATTTACACTGGAAATAGAATTACTGGTTGTTATTGCAGAATGGTGAGAGGGAGTGGTTGATTATATGGCGATATATATTTATATATTTTCATGGAAAGATAACTCTTTGATGCTGTTGGTGCTTTACTCTGAATGGGCTCCCTCATTTCTAAGGCTTTATTTTTTTTATAATACTTTTTAAAATTATTGTTTTGCTGAGAAATTGATGTAACTTTCTAGAATGAATGAGTTTGATGAATACTGTGATCTAAGCTTCAGCAGGATTCCTGCCAGCCTCACCTGAAAAGGCCATCTTTAGAGCTAGAATTCATGCAAAAGTTGATTTTTCTGATCTCATATTTAATTATAATCATAGGTGGTCCTGTTTTTAAGGAGCAAAGTAGGATCATGGATTCCTGCTCCTTTTAGAAAAAATTAGAATAAACTGCTTTCTCAGATTATTATACCCTGGGTATGGATACTTTGTTTGGGTAAAAATAAACTTTGAGGTTATGGTTTTTTGGGTTTTTTTTTTTTTTTTAAAGCACCTTTACTGAGGATTCCCAGCACTTGGAGTGGTGGCTCAGACCACGTTGCTGGATGTCTGGGAAACCTGGGTGTGCTCCCTCTGTGCACTGCAGCCTATGTGGAGTGAACCCAACACTCCTGGGAGGTATCAGCCCTATTCCACATGGGATAAAACAAAAAAATATCCTTGTCTAGGAAGTTTGATGCATCCTGGAGCTGAGATCTTGCTGCACATGTGCATTTTTGCCTTTGGGGCAGGGTAGAGAAACTCTCCCGACACAAAAAGCAGAGTAAAAATGTCATCAGCTCTGGAGTCAGACTCGCTTTAATGTCTGACTCACTGAATTTTGACAACACATTTCAGTCTTCTGTGCTCTTTTTCCCTTCATATCTGCAGTCTGTTTACACCATGGGATTGCAGAGAAGGTCTGTTCCTTAGTTTAGACACAATCCCTAGAGCATGGAGGGAGGGAGGAGAGTCTTGATCTCAGTTTGGCCCTCTGGGAAATTTTGTACTGTAAATAGAAGTAGTAAAAACTATCAGGTGATGACACTTTTTGGGCTGAATTTTTTTGAACTGGAGACCTAAAGGTGAAATCATCTGTATCACATTACCCACCACTGTGCTATCCAGACACTCTTAACTTTCCATGCACTGACAGATTCCTACTGGAGTAGCACAGCCTGTCTTGTGGAAAGATTGCTGCTGTGCCCACAAACCAAGCTGTGTGCAGCTTTGGAAAGCCACCTTGGGACACTCCTCAGGGACTGCCACCAACCCAGGTTTTCTTAGGTGTTCCTTATGTCCAGAAGGAAAAATTAATTCTTGAATTTCAATGTTATAGCTTTTGTTACTGTGTTTGTTTCCTGAGAAACTGTAATGGGGAGTAGTGTTTTTCACAGGTGCAATATTGAGAGGACAAAAAATTGACAGTTCCACATAGATGGCAGCTGGGCCACCTTAACACATACCTGGGAGAATTGTCTGGTTTTGTTTTTCGCTATGGCCCCTTTACTGTTTTCTTACTGCACGTTCTCACATTTTCTTCATTCCCTCCATCATCCATTTTGCTGCTTCTTGTATTCGTATCTCCCTGTCCTTTTTTTTATTTTTATTTTTTAAAAAAACCCTCAAATTTGCATTTCCACCACACCTTTTTTCTCTTCAGTAAGTATAAATCAGTAGGGCTCTTTGTATATGCACAGACCCATAAAGGTCTGGGAATGCAGGTTTGCTTATGGGTAGAACAGCCAGTGAGCTCTTCCATTCAGCTTCTGGAACATTTTCCTTATTATTCAGTTAGGAGCTCAAATGATGTTTCCTATGATGATTTTTGAGTGGTTTTGTTCCACTGAAGAGCATAACCAAATAAAAACTTAGGGTAATATTTTTAGGGGTTTTTTTCACATGCATAGACTTAATGAATTATCTTTGAGATAATTGTCCTCTAACATAAAGCCTAGGCTTGGATTTTGGTGAGATAAAAAGGAGGTTCAAAGAAAGAATTTTGAAGGTGATCCCTCATTTGTCTCCCCAGACTGAGCCATCTTTTCACATGCACGGAGCCATTGCTTCTGACCAAGTGGAATTTTGATTGAAAAAGCCTGACCCACCTGAGCACTCTGAGCTAGTTACACCTGTGCAGCAACAGGAACAGCCAAGTTCTCTTTCCCGTAATTTCTAAATAACTGCAAAACACATAAATTCCTCGCCCTGACCTCTTGGTGCATTCCATACAGTTTTGGCATGGGAACAGAGTTGCCTCGAGCCCAGACGTGCGTTGCAGTGCGGGCAGGAGAGCGCCGCAAATGTTCTGTGCACTTGCACGTTTATATCCATTTCTTCAGGGCCCATAAAGCAGGAGCTGCTGGGGTTTTAATGCACAGCTCCACTTTTTCCCGTAAGCATTTCCAGGCCGTTTGTCTCAGCTGGTTATTGGTGTCTCCAAACACGTGGAGTTGGATTGCACCTTGTTAACGTTGGCCTCTCCTCCAGAGTCTGGGACTGCTGCAAGCCTTGAGCAGAGGATGCAGAGACATGGGGAACCTTATCCCTGCAGCAGTCTCTCAGCAATTAAGAGAGATTTCTTAGTTCATAAAACCTGGAGCTGAAGGTGGAACGTTGAATAGGAATTAAGTTCTTTCAGTGGAATGGAATTATATCAGTTAAAAACAATTTCGGCAATATACGATGGTGATTGATCCGATCTTAAAACAGTGACTCAAAATGTTTGGCTGGTGCTAATTCTTGAATTGCTGATGTTGAAGGAGCCAAAACCTTTGAAATTCATCTGTTGGAGAGTAGGTGAAGCAAGGTGTTTGGGATGTTTTTCTTTCCTTTGAAGGAAATCACAAAGGTATTTATAAAAATGTGCTGCATCAGGGATTGGGATAAATTGTTAAATTTTCCCTTAGAGAATGCAGCCTGAAATATTGGCCCTTTTGAAACAAAATGAAGTGATGAAGTGGATTTGCCATATTAATCCCCTTCCCAACAGAGAAAGGGGAACTGGTTGTGAATTACAAAGTTGTTATCTGTATATCTGCCTCTGAAAGGATTTCCTTGTCTGTTGAACAAAGCCAAACATTCCACTACAGCACTTTTACTGATGAGATGAGTGCAGACTCTGGAACTCATTTTGGGAGAGATTCAGGGTGGGAAATCTGGAAATCTTGTGAGGATATACCTTTATAAGCAACAGATCCTCACAGTAGATTTAAGAGGACTGGTGACTGAAGGGGAGAAAATGTATTGTTAATTTGCATTTATCATTTTAATCTGTTTTTTAGGTGTTATTTATTTACCACTCATATTGTGGTTAATAATTGGTACCCTTTTAATATCAACTGAACAGATGAACTTGTTAAGAAGAAAAGAGTTGGCTTTAATTTGTGCCCTGAGAATGAAGAAGAGAGGCTGTTGCTTTACACTGGTGGGTGCAGAGGGAAGTGAATATTTGTGTGTGGTAATCAGGCTTTAAGTATCTTAAAAGCTGATATGAACACAGATGTTCCTCAATTGAATTACAAGATCTTTGTAAGGAAAACAAAAAAGACTCTGCAGGTAAAAAGGAGACAGGGAAGCAGCTTTGAAGGTAAAAATATTCTATTTAATGTCCTGCCTGTCTATTTCTCTCCAGGGCATCACACCTACACAGTGCAGGTATGTAGGAAAGTTTGGCTTATCGTGCCATGCTCAATTACAAAAATCAATTAAGTCTGATGTAGCCTATTTGGATAAAGTGTGCATACTGCAAATCATATCTTATCTTTTGCAAGTTGATCAAGTTAGCATTTTGTTCTCAATTTCTTGTAAGTATTTTTCTTTGGAGTAGTTGGTATTCATTCCCATTGAATTATAGTCTTGGCTTTGTTGTCTTAGTTTTGGAGAAGTGTTTTTAAGGGCTTTTTAACTTGTATTTAAATGTCTCGAGTGCTTTGGTGCTCCTTTCTCCCTTTCTGCCTCGTGTAGATGTTTGCTTTGCGTGAGCTTGCTTTGAATTTGACTTTTTTCCCTGTAGGTATTGCAAAAAGCATGATCTCAGTTCTTCTGGCTTGTGCTGTTAATAACATACCTGAATACTTGGCAAAACCCCATCATTTGATGATTGCTGAGCAGCTCCAGGTCTCTTTGGCTACCCAAAGGAAATATAAAATTAATTAGCAACATAATTTAGGTTTTTACCTGCCTTGTAAAAGTGCACAAATGTTTGTACTATTTAGAGGCTTCTGGCTGCAATCCTGTTCTCCTGTTTGAGGATATCAAATGCTGAAATTCAGCTGAATTGCTGAAAAGCTGACAATTAGTATTGGAGATTCTCCTGAAGTCTTTCAATGCCTATGTATTCGTTTGCATGTTAAATGGCTTTTGAGGTGAAGTAAATACTAAAAATGGGAGCTTTTTTTATTAAAAATCACTTTTTAATACTGTGAGTGATGTTTCCCTAGCTGAGGACATTGAAGTTGCATCTGATTTTTTACTCTCAGACCTAAATTTTTTTTATATTGTATGAAATGGCTGTCTCTTCTGGATGATGAAATGCCTGATTTTCTCATCTTAGTGGGTTATAAAGTTGCATCAACACTTTTCATTTTACGTCAGACTCTGATTCTTGAATTTTGATGGGAATTTATCCCCTGGAGAAACTGATGGGAAGATCTAATTCTCTGGTGGCCCTTTGTACTTACAGTTCACTTGTCTTTACTTTCTAAGTGTTATTTCTTGGGTTACAGCTGATTTTTGTAATGTAGCAAGATGATACAATCTTTCCTTTCTTCCAAGATTCCTTAATCTGATTTTCAGGAAGAAATAGTTCTGACTGCCTTTTATTTCCTTGGCAGGGGACCAGCTTTGAATGAGGACATGTGTCCAGACAGCAGCTGGTCCATAAGATGCTGAGCAAGAGCTGACTCAAGCCCTTCATTGGGGTGACACATGCTCTCCCAGCTCCCACTTTCCAAGGTTGCATGGTAACCAAAAGGTCAACCTTATTCCCTCAGCAGTGGAAATCAAATGAAACTTCACAGTCCTGAGCATTTTTCATTCATCAAATCCTTCAGGGCCCATTCAGTGCTGGGGTACGTGTCCGGGCGGATCTCTGCTTTTCCATGATGCCTCTGTCCAGCTGGGCAGATGTGAGGGCCAGATGAACACCCAAAGCTGTCCTGATGGCTCCACACACAACTGCAGCTTCCTTGAGAGGGAGTGGGGCCTTCCAATTGTTATTTTGGCTGTTGTTGTTGAAGCAGGGTTATTAGAGGTGCACGGAAATGTGCAAAAGCCCCTTTAAAGGAAGGCAAAGCTGGTGGTGTCCTGTTCCTAGCACTGCTTGATTAAATGGGAAAAATGGGAGAATCTGTTTCCTTTTCTGAGAAATTCAGTGAAAAGCCATTCTAAGGGCCACAAAGGAGAGGTTAGAACACCTCTCCTGTGAGGAAAGGCTGTGAGAGCTGGGGGTGTTCAGCCTGGAGAAGGCCCCAGGGGAATTTATTGAAGCCTTTTGGTACCTGAAGGGGCTCCAAGAGAAATGGAGAGGGACTTGGGACTGGATCTGTAGTCACAGAACAAGGAGAAATGGTTTTAAACTGCCAGAAGGCAGAGTAAGGTGGGATATTGAGTAGAAATTCTTCTCTATGAGGGTGATGAGGCCCTGGCCAGGGTGCCCAGAGCAGCTGTGGCTGCCCTTGGATCCCTGGAAGTGTCCAAGGCCAGGTTGGACAGGGCTTGGAGCAGCCTGGGATGGTGGGAGGTGTCCCTGTCCATGGCAGGGAGAATGGAATGAGATGAGCTTTAAGGTCACTTCCAACCCAAACCATTATATCATAATAAATAGCTCCTTTGCTCTGCTTTTACACCAGTGTTTTCATATTGACTCATGTCTCATACAACTGTAAAATGTTTGATAATGAGACCCAGAGTGTCCAGAGAAGCTTTGGAGTTCTTTTTAGAATGTGGTTACCTAAGAAGTTCATGGTCATTTTTCTGTGGCCCAGGTTCAGTGGCTGATCCCTTTTTTCTTAAATGTGTATTTACCATAACTTCATGTGGCCTTTTAAAAAAGATCTGGGTCTTCCCATTCTAGTTCTAGGGAGTTCCAGCTTAACATATACAGCTGGTTACAAAAATGCTTTACTATCCATGAAAAATTTTAAGTCTTTATTGGTTCCAGGTATATGTATATATATAGATACATATATATATATATCTTGAAAGAGATAGATATAAATTTGAAAATTTTATCTGGAAGGCAAAAATGTGTCCATTCCATTAGATCAAATGATGTATGATAATGTTGCTTTTAAATTTTTGGTCACCCACAGTGAGAAAAATGAAATGAGTAAAAGGGACAGTTTATAGTTATTTACAAGGCTTGTACAGTCATAGAAGTAAATACCTAACATTTATTCATCATTGCAAATATGCCAATAACTGCAAGTTGATTATTTTTTCACCAAAGAAGTGTTAGATTGGCTCTGTAGTTATCAGCCTGGAAAGTTATGCTGATAAATCCCTTTTTGCTGTCCAGTTTTTCTCTGTACTCTGCTTGGCAAACTTCTATTTTGTTCCTCATATTAATATGGAGGTAAACTACATTTGAATGTATTTTGTTTGGTTTTAAAGTTTGAAAAGTACTTATCCAGGTCTTGATGTAACAGTCTGTTGTTAATGGTAACCCCCAAATAAAAAAGAAGGGAGATGAGCAGTGATCATCTGTGACTTCTGGCATTGCATGAGGGAGATTCAAACTTGAAAAAAATGGTTTCAATTCCTTCTTTCTTGCCTTTTTAGTTTAAATGTGTAATTTTATCAAAGTAAGTATTACAAAGATTAACCAGCTTTTCCTTCTGAATGAATGTTCCCTATATTTTGAAGCATTTTCTGGTTTGATTTTTTCCTTGTGATTAATGTTTAAGTGAAAACCCAGTGCCCTGCCTTGTTTCTCATGCACCTTGACATGGATCATGTGGCACAGGTGATATGGGAACCACAAGTTCAACACCAAACATCTGTTCTCTTACTGAAGCTAAAAGTGGGTGCTTTCAAGCACTGAAACCTCTCCTAAATCCCCAGAGAACCATTGCAAAGGCAATTTCAAGGCTTTAGCAAAAGAAATAATAGGAAATATTTGCCAAATGATTTGAAGTCATCGTGCCTGGGTGTCTTGGCTCTCTTTTGGGCAGAGGTTGTTGCTTCAGCAAAAGGAAATTAATGATTTCACCTTGAATTGTTCCACTGCTTCACTTCATTTTGAATCTTTATGGAGATTCTTCCACTCGTGTCACCATAAAAGAGGAACTTGGAAATTGGAGGTAGGGCTGACACCCTTCCTTTTTAGTAGCAAAATGTGCAAACAATGCTGAGTGTGTTCTATGTGCATAATTCAGTGGAGGACTCCCTGATGGCACTGCCATATTCCAGATGCACCTCCAGGCTTGTAGAGCTTCCAGCCCTAGAGGGGACTTCACCAGGTGCCAGATGAAACATCCCCACATTTCCTTTCTGCTGGAAATCCTCCATCCCCCAGGGAAAACAGCAGTGTTTGGTATCCCATCACAAATGCTCTCAATGATTTTTTGCTGACAGAAGATCGTTTCTCTGGTGTCCTCTCATCTTCCTACTCACTCAAGGCTGTTGGAACTCCATTCTGACATTTGTAGATGTGTAATGTTCTCATGTTAGAAGTCTCAGTGTCCTCTGCACAGTGCTGTTCTCTCCTTGGTCTTGGGAGCAGAAAACAGGAGTAATATTTCTAAGTGTGTTAGTCTCCTCCATGCCAAAGCAACAGTTGCCTGTGTTTATCTAAAGTTTATTTCACTGCCTTGTAAAATACTTGTTTTAAGCAGCAATGGCTTTCAACACCACAGATCAGCTGAACTTTGCTGCAGATTCTGGTCAGAATTTGGCCTGCTCAGTGTTTTCTATTTGGTCTAAAGTACAAGAGATCAGACGTTCAGAGAAACGTTAAACTTGTGTGTATGTGCACATGTGTTTTCTTGCTAAAGTACTAATGATTAAAAAGAGCATTTCTGACAGCAGGAAAGTTTTGCATTACAGGATATTTTTGTGTAGCAGTCTCCTTCACCTGATCTGTGCTAATTCACTCCAACCTGAAGCACTGCAAGCACTGACAATCTTTGGAAATATTTCTGAGCACCTTAACCTCTATTTTGCTAAAGGCTTCTAACTCAGGCTATTCTCTTCCTGCTCAAGGCCATCTGTCTCATGTCTTAATTATCTTCTGGTCCCTTAGGCTGGGAGCTGAGTCCAAACCTCAGCCTGAGCTCTTGGACAGGTGCTATGCCTGAGCTTCAGATGGCACAGGAATGAAAAGCTATGTGCTCTAAAAAGTGGCCATGGACTTGACACTGTGGTTTAGTCCCAAGCTGTATCAGATATTTCCACCTACTTTTCAGTTTCCCAAGATTCTTATGGGATTCTCATTTCTCTAGCTGCTGTGAGCATAGGGGTTTTTTTCCTTCTTACACAGTTCTTCAGCAAAATGCTTCCCCAGAAAAGGGAGCAGAGATCCCTGGAGCAAACATTTTTCAAGACTTTAATAATTTCATGGAAATACAGCTTTCCAGTGATGAGCTGAGACCTGATGGCAGAGGTAAAAAAAAACAAAACAAACAGTGTTTTTAGAAATAGCTTTACTGTGATCCAGGATTGTGACTTTTTAATTTCATCAATGATTTCTTAAGGGTTGCCAGGCTCTGTGCATTAGGTGGTCTTATCTTGACAGGTCAGCACTTCAGTACAGCAAGAAAAGTGATTGGGCCACTGACTGTAGTTTTATTTTAACTTCTTCCACGGTGCTCACAGATGTGGGCATTGCCATGGCACCATCCTGGTGTTTGGTTAAGCTTGAAGCAGAGATCCCACCACCAGAAGTCCCTAAAAATGCAGTACCTGGGGGAGGACAGACCCTGTGTCTCTGAGTTACCTTGTCATCTACACTGCCTTTTAAAAATCATACATAATTTTCTTTATTATTAAAATAAGGATCTGGAAGTGAGTGAATATTCAATAATTTGTGAACCTAATAAACCTTCTTGCTTTCTACTGCTTTTGGTAGCAAAGGTCTTCTCTCTGTTGGCTTTAAAGAGCAATTATGCTCAACAGTGACTGAAAAATACACTTTCCAAAGCTTGGAAAGACTGTAAGGAGACAGCTTTGTCCCACTTCTCTTGTGCTGCCTACTCCATCCCTCTACACTTCTGTAAGGATATATTGTAAGATCCCTTTTTGCATATCTTTTCCCTGTAAAAAACCTTTTACAGTAAAAGAGGAGATTATATTCTGGTAAATATACCTGCTACTTCCAAGTAACAAAGTCATTAAAAAGTCAATAGGCCTTTTATGTAACTCCAGTCTAATTTGCTTCTCCTGTTCACCCTCTCTTCTGTGCTGCTCTGTTCCAGCCAACACCCAATATCCACTGAAGCAGGGTGTGCATAGTAGCTCGGGGTCCCAGACACCGAGCTCCAATATGTATTTTTCCAGCAGCCTTGGATTTGCCTGGCTGGCTTCTTAGCTGGCCTCAGCTCAGGCATTTTGGCTGCTCTCCACTGCTGGCTGCTCTCTTAACTCCCAAAGGCTCTGATAATGGGGTCAACTCGCTCCTTGAGATACCATTTGCCTTTTTAACAGAGCTCAGATGGAAAAGAGTTTGCACTGTTACACCAGTGAACTGTGGCTAATCCTGGGAATCACACAGGCTAGGGGGAGAGCAAAGAAATCATCTCAGCTTCTGGAAGTTGGTGTGTCACCATTATTGGTGTGTCTCATTTCTAGATAGTCCTTGTCCTGTTGGGGACTCCTGATTTCCCTTGACAGATGCTGGCAGAGCACTGGTGCTGAATCCTGTCCTCAGCTTTCCTCTCATTCCTGGGGAAACAACAGCATCAGCAGGAAAAGCTTTTAAAAGGCTGATGGGAACCTGTGGCTTTGCTGGGTTATTGGTACCACCACGGCATGGCAAAGACCAGGAACTGGTTCTGCTGTGATGAGACTGTAAAAAATAAATATTCACAAAAGCCCCCTCCCTTCAAAGGACATTGTGCAGGTTGTGTCAGCTTTTCCTTCTGCACAGGGTGCATTGTGTATGTGATGTATGTAGCAATACTGCTTTGCAGTAGTTTTTAATTGAATGGAAATTTCAGCTTCTAGGAAACTGGACAGAAAGACTGAAGAATTAAATGAGAGTGTTTCACAGTGCATCAGAACTGAGATGTCTCTGGGGGTTCACATTGGTGTGTTTTGCAGAATGACAAATTGACAGAACTTGGGTCAAGAGGAGCCTAGATCTCAAAAACTAAGGGGCTGGAATTGTGAGGCATTTCTGCTTCAAAATATTACTGGGACCCTTACTGAAGGTCCTGCTTTGAAATTTGCCCCCTTCAGGCATCATTCCATATTTCTTTACAGTTGGCACTGCCCAGTCCAGCTTCTAAAGGGGTTTTTGTAAAAGTGTCCGAGACTTGCATTAATCCCAGAGATATTTTACTTTCTAACATCAACTTTAAAAGCAAATCGTGGCATAAATAAATCTAATTGTTTACTCAAGCTGGATTTCAGGTTATTGAAGGAGATAGGAAATAACCCAGAACTCTGCATTTCTTCTGCGCTCCCCGTTTAGCTCTCCATTATCAAAACTGCCATGATTTAAATCAGGAGTTTCCTAACTCTTGGCCAAAATGAGCAGTGATGCAAATGGGTTTGCATTGTTTGATGCACCAAGGGAGCTGATGGTTCAGTGGACAAACCCTGAGGAGTGAGAGGACGTGTTAGGGAGAAGTCAATCCCAGCTGTTCTTTCCGGTACGGTGTAGGGTCGGAAAATCTGCAGCCCCATGAATGAAAGGATGCACTGGCACCCTCCCCAGCTAGGGGTGGGGGTGGAACAAAAGGAAACTCCACATTTTATAGATTTGGAGAGTCACTACAAAGGCAGAAAAATATTTTGACTCTGACTAAGTAAGGTCTCTGCACGGCTCAAATGATCTCCCAGGAATTAGAAGCTATGCTGAGAAATCTGGGAACAACCCTGAGAAGGTCATTGGTCCTTTTTCAGGCTAATAATTTCCAAACTATTGCATTAACCTTTTTACCTTTATCTAAAGGTCAGCAGAGGTAACATATTTGTGAAGATCTCCTATGAAAATACTTTTTTTTTAATGGCTCATTTTCCCTTTCTTTGCATGGAATACTAGTTGGAAACATCAAGTCATGTGTTGGATAAAACCCCACTTCATATTCTCCTCTCTCTGATCTTATTCCTTTCAATTTTTAAAGCTATTCTGGATAAGGTTCTACACTGTATAAAATCATAACTAATTAAGATTAAAAAGAACAGGCTTCAAGCATACTGATTAATTTATTTTTTTTAGTATTAAACTTACATCTAGCAAAGAACTACAGCAGAATGGCTGGAGAGTGAAATTTGCCTGACATTTTGGGACTCTCTTGAGCTACTAAATTGTAAAGAAACCTGCTACATATCTGCTTTGGAAACTTTTGTATGTGGTCCAGCTCTGGAAAAATGCTGTTGGTTCTGGATGGCTTTGAATTTGTTTTTTTGTTGTTTTTTTTTTTTTAGTATGAGTGATGTTGACTGGAGACTCATAAATGGAGACTTATCAGTTGCTTGTAATTTATAGCAGGTGAACGATTGCTCACCACAAGCGTGTTTAAAAGAATAAACAAGAACATGACTTAAATATCACTTATTCAAGATATTCTTTACGTGCTCAGCCAAGATCATCTTTTCTTGCCTTGTTTTTCCATCTTTTTTTTTTTTTTTTTCTTAACTATGGTGTTGTGCTGGGCAAGGGATAGTGGAGTTCCTGAGCATTACACCCTCTGCAGCCTTTCCCTGCCAAGGAACAGCCCGTCCCTATCCAGTGCTGCAGCAGCTTCATCCATCCAATACAGATGCAACATTGCCTGGTGCTTAAAGTACAGGCTCATTACTGATTATTTTTTCCTCATTAGTCCTTGATATTTTTAAACAACTATATCAGTTTTCTCATGATAAATATTTCCATGTTCTATGGTGTTATAGAGTTTAAGTGATTCACAGAGCTGTTTTTCTAAAGGTAGAAGAACTTTTCATAGTTTTCTTTATGTATCCTGCTTCCTTTGGGAAGTGCTGCTCTATTCTTATTTACTGATGTCAAGAACAGGAAAAGTTTCATTTGTTCTTTACCTAAACTGCACCACAGTGCTGCAATCCAGCAGGAAGGGGCTGTGGGGGAGAATGAAGTGCTCAGGTCCTGCAGGAGCTCCACCTGATGTGTGGAGGTGCCAAGAATGAGATCCCTGAGACCAGAAATCTTGAACAATGCCAAATGCCAGCCCCACCAAATGGGGCTTCTCTGATTGGGTCTTCTGCTGACTATCCTAGAATCATAAAATATCCAAGAGTCAGGATCCTGTCAGGATCACCCAACTCCTGGCCCTACAACCCAGCAATCCCACCCTGGGCATCCCTGGCCGTGGGGTCCAAACGCTCCTGGAGCTCTGGCAGCCTTGGGGCCGTGCCCATTCCCTGGAGAGCCTGAGCAGTGCCAGCACCCTCTGGGTGAGGAACCTTTCCTGATGTCCCACCTAAACCTCTCCTTCATGCAGATTCCTTGTGTCCTGTCACTGGCCATGAGTGATCAGTACCCACCCCTCTGCTTCCCCTCATGAAGATGTTGAAGAGTGCAGTGAGATCTCCCCTCAGTCTCCTCTTGTCTAAGCTGAACAAACCAAGTGCCTTCAGCTGTTCCTCATAAGGCCCCTACAGACCCTTCCCCATCCTCTTGACCTCCTTTGGACACTCCCTAGGTGGCCTCATGTCTCTTTTATATTGTGCTGGGCTGTGACAATGACTCTGTACATTGTGCTTTGCTGTCCTACAGCTCTGAGCACAAGGGCTGCTGAAGTTACTGTCCAGTACTGGCAATAACCCCTTAAAACACAAAACTGTTGGTTTTTACTGTCCAGTACTGGCAATAACCCCTTAAAACACAAAACTGTTGGTTTTTACTGTCCAGTACTGGCAGTAACCCCTAAAAATATGAAATTGTTGGTTTTTCTGGTTTGTCAGAGGGCTGCTGTAGAGGGTCCTGCTCAACTGCCCTGGTTTTTAGGGTGTCTGCTGCACCTCTTCTCTCTGAGCTTGTGGAGGAAAACATCCACCAAAACTATTCCCCAGCCAATGGAGCAGTGTGGGCACTAAACAGGAGCCCAAAGTCTATTTATTCAAGTGTAAATGTGAGATCTTTTCAGGGAGAAAAAGTAATCCCAACTGCCAAATATCACCCTATGGATTCTTGCTTGGTTTTGAAATCCATCCTGCTGTTTCTTTGCTCAGCAGGGCTCGAGGAGACAAACAGAGGCAGTTTTTGGGGTCTGGCTGTGAGGGCAGGGAGCACTCACAGCATCTGTCTGAGCAAGGCAAGAGTCCCCTCAGCATGGAGGTGTCATCACTTGGTCCTTACCTACGTGTAGGGGATGGAATTTTTCATTCAGGCTGGGGATATTCTCTGCACATACCCTGACAGTAAAGGCTCGATGTTTGTTGTCCACTCTTGGTTATTATCTGGCAGCGTCAAGTGGAAAATACTGATAACATTAAAGGCTGTGAAATTACAATGTTTTAATAGGCCTTAACCTTGTGCTGCGTGACACCCTTTTAATGCTCTGATGTCCAACAGCCAAGGCCAATTTTTCCCTATTATGTTTTGTAAATTACTCCAGCTGTGGGGCATTATTTATTTATTTATTGCCCTCTATTGCTAACAGGTACTTAGACTATAACCCACTTTTAGATCCTAAAAAAATCTGATTTAATTTACTTTGTGGTCACCACAGCAACTGTAGTATTTGATATTAATAAGGTAAAGGAAAGAATTTCATTGCCTGAAGTGTTCATTCAAGAACTGGGGAAGCCTTTCTAATAACAGAGATGTCTAATTGCCAACCAATAACCCGTAAAAACAAAAAATAGACTTTGAGAGAGGAAAACTACGGGGAGGATGGGATGGGAGAAGGGACCCAGTGAGACAAAACAACAGAAGGGAAGTGGGAGCTCTTGTGCTTAATCAAATGAGAGTTCTAATTAGTGCATTACTTCAATGATGGAAGGGAAAGGGTAATAACAGATGTTCCAGCAGGCCTTCCTCAAGGAGTACAGAAAAATTAGGGGAGAAAAAGAGAGCAAAAAGATCTTGGAAAAGTTTCTAAATATGACATGGGTTTTTTTTATTTCAGGCTACATTTTACTAAGAAATCCATTTCCTCTCCTCCCTTTTCTGTCTGCCTACCAGAACTGCAGGATATTCAGTTACCAATGGGAGAAGAAAAGATTGCAGTACGTTTCATAAAATTTTATAGAATTGCAGTATGGTGTTTTCTTCTAAGCTAATTCACAGCTCAGCAGTCTAGTCTGTCTTCAAATATTCTGTAGCTGATTTCCCATAAGGAAACCTGCAAATTGTATAACAGGGACTTGATTCCCAGAAATTAATATTATGATCTCTCGTGCATAAACAATCCTTAATATTGTACATGTGATTGCAGTGGCCTCTTTTAGAAGGCCTTGGTCTAGACTGAAGAGCCCTGTGTGATTGAGATCTTGACACATTCCTTGGTAACTTGTCTGTGAAAAATTTCCATCTCATTTCTAGTTTGAATGTAGCGACTCGAGCACTTATTCTTGTTATACCTTTGCTAAGTTCAGGATGACTTACTCTTTCCTTATAAAGTAATTCTGAAAGACTTCGTTCAAATTTTTTACTTTTTTTTTTTTATTTTTAATTGACAAACTGAATAGATGAGGATTTTTCAGGTCCTTTAGTAAGTATATTTCCCTGAAGTTTTTCTCTTTGTTCAAACTCCTTTAAAGTATGGATGCACATTCTAACCCACCTATTACAGCAGAATCAAATGTACTTCTCTAAAGAGCAGACTGCTTCAAGAGGCAAAGCAGCAATAAATAAGTTATGGTTGTGGGTCTGGAGAAACTGAAATTTCCCCCTAACGTGAGGAATGTTTGAACCTGTTTGTGTGAGTGGCAGGGTTACATTGATGGCTGGTTCCAAGGCATGGCTGATTCTCCCAGCAGCTGTTACCAAGGCCAGGCCCCGCTCTCAGCCCCAGGGAGATCATCAACCCTTGGATCTCTGTGGAAAATTCAAGGATTGTGCTCAGTCTAGACCAAAAGAAAACTCCAAGTGTCTGCAAACATATTTAAGGACTGTTAGGGAAAGGACAGGGACCAATTATTTTGATTAGGCAATAAGGCCAGAGAAGGCTTAGGAAAAACCATGTGAGAAGTGTCAGTGCAGTGAGGTTCCAGGGGAGGTGACTGGCCCCAGCAGGTGAGACATTGACACCTGCTTTTTGGGGGGAGTTTAGGGATGGTGAGCTCCCTTCTGCTCTGAAGGAAGATGATGGAATGTGTTGACCTGTCTGGGATTCCTTCTAAGCCTGCTGATCCTGTGGGACCCTCAGCACACCCCGCCAGGCTTCTCTAGAAACTTTCCAGAAATAAAAATCTATTCATAAAAAGTGTGTGTGTGTGTACATGGAAGTGTGAAAGTCTAAGGGATAGCAAGTTCTGGGGTTGTTTGGGATCTCTTTGAACATCACAGACAGTGTTTGAAAGTGCAGCTCCTCATCCGGCTTCAGGCTGGCTCTGACTGTGCCACGGAAAGAAACCCAAGTTAATTTTCCAAGAATATCCTGTATTTTCTTGCAACTCCAAGCTTCTGTCTGTGTGCTCATGAATCTTCTTCCCACCTTTACTTAACAGGTGTCACAGGGAGAAGTGTGAAATGCAGGTGTAGAAGGAGATATTTTGAGACATTCAGCTTAACTTTTATTTTCTTAAACATCCCCAGTGTTCTCCTGAACTTTAATACAACCATCTCGGGAAGAATGTGCTTGGATCTGCCTTACTCAGAAGGTCTCTGCTGCAGGCTTCAGGATATTTGAAATGAAAGCACTGTGAAAGCAGTGAAAGATCCTTTCTTCTCCTTAAGGACATCATCACTGCTGGGGAACTGGTTATAGAATATTGATCTAGGATTCCAGTCTGGGGATTTTGGATGTTTACCAGTTCAGTAAAAGGAAGGAAAGAGAATCTATATCAAGAGAAAAGGAAGGAAAAAGATTTGTTACTTTTTTGGAGGTTAAATTCAGGGGCTGAAGTTCATTTTCTATCAGGTTCTGTACATCTAGGAAGGTTTAAGGTCCTATTAATACTGAATTATTTATGTGGCTTCATTCAGCAGCATCATAAATTCCTGGATTTTGCACTTATAATAGTTTGTTTTTAATACATCCTTTGCAAGTCTGTCTTGGTGATATTCCACATGGCTGGGTGGAAGGTGGATACGAACTTTTCATCATGACCATTCTTTGGCTGCACATTTTAACAGCCACCCTCAAACTGAAGAGAAGCACAGAATTATTTTCAAGACTAGCACAGTAGTTATTGCAGAGATGTGTCCACAGAGTGGCATTTGCAAGCACAAGGAGTAGAGGTGGCTGGCTCAAATGAGGTCCAGCTGCTTAAAAAGCTGATGGCCAGACCTTTTATTTGAAAACAGAGCTTTTTCTGCTGCTTTGTGCTGCTTGCTTCCTGTGTTACTGCATTTAGACACCTTCAAAACAAGCTACTTACTAAATTTCATACTGTTCTTGCTACACTGAAACTGCAGATCTGTAGATATTAAAAATTCTGAGCTTTGGTGGCCCTAATTCCTCTACAAAAGGAAGAGCAAAACAGTAGAAATTGTTTAGGATTTTTTGGTTTTACATTCTGTCAAAGAGGGATTTAAATATATTTGAGTTGGTGTTTTTCAATCTAATTCCTGCAGACAATTATTAATTAAATCTCAGGTTCCTGATAGAGTAGGAGGGTACAGATGTCAAACTGATGGTGCAGAACCCTTGAGTGGTTTGTGGAGGATCAGAATCTGGCTTGTGGCATCCTGTTTATAAGAATTCAACTTAGATACATGTTCATCCCTGTGCTTACCAACCCTCATTCCTGCAATCCCCTTAATTCAGCCTCTCTCCAACATGAATCTTATTCTGTATATCTGTAGAAGATATCTGCATGTCCATAAATAAGAAAAACATTATTTATTTACTGTGTATTTTCTTATACTTTGACTTTTAAAGGTAATTTTCTTTTGAAACACCTTGATCACTGTCTTTCCAAAAGCACCCATAATCACCTCCAGCTCCAATTCCTGCCCATTAGAACCCATTGTGTACAAATATTTAATATCACACCTCACACTAGGCAGTGTTTCCTGGTTTGCCTTGAGTAGCTATTAGGATTTAGTGCTCTTATGTGGGTACTGCAATTTCAGGCAGTGCCAGGAAAAAACTAATAACTCGACTTTAGCAGAGCTTAGGTTTTAAAAGTTAATGAGGGACACTTGAAAACTGGCAGCTTTTCAGTCTCAGAAGAAAGAATAGGACTAAGTATGATGTAATAAAAGGGGGGAAAAAATAGAAGGCTCTTCCTTCTTCTGGTCCTGCTGTTTGTGAGGTTGGAGTTGGAGGTGTGGTGCTACAGCAGCAGCAGTGGAAGGTCACTAAAGCTCCCAGGTGTTGTTTTCCAGCCTGACAAATGGGTATGGAATGGTAGGAGAGGCAATAAAGGACATAGAACATCATCTTGTTTCTTATCATTTTGTCTTTTGGTCATTTCCTGCATTTATAAGAGACAGCATTTATGTGTGTGGGTGTAACTTAAAAATAAAATTTTTAAAAGTCCTCTAGTCTGGAAATGAAGACCAGCAGAATTAAATCATAAATATTGTTTAGTCACTGCTGGACTGCCTGAAAATCACAGAAGGATCATAAAGTCCAATGGGAAAGGATTAGGAATATTAGCGGGAGAATTTCTTTAGGCTATAGCAGTGTTATTGCAGAGTTTTTACCAGGGATTATGAGCATTAATCTGTGGTTACATCTGCAATTTACAGAGCCCCTGGGACTTCTTTCAGAACGTGGCCATACACGGATAATAAATCACAGCCATGTGATTATTAAGACTTGGACTTTGGCAAGGATGAGGGAGCCTTAGGAACCCCTTTCAGAGGTTAAGGACCTCATTTGCTTTTATCTCCATCATTTATCACCTCTTATTTTGATACTTCTGAGCAGATTTGTACCTTGTCTAATGCAAACAGCACTACGCAAACGGCTAAGTGCAGGGTTTTTTTAATTATTATTCCCCTTTCCATGAATGTTTCTGATGTAACCCATGTTCAGTGCTGCATAAATGGCTTGTGGAGTTAGGAAAACCTCCAGGAATGACTTTATCCCAGGAAAAAGGGGTGCTCTGGGTGTGGCACCAGCCATGGCATATTTGTACCCATGGTGATGGGTGATCCTCAACACCCAGGGCATCGCTGACTCCCACTGGGAGCTTTCCCAAGGAATGCTCATCGGAGTTAGATAACACTCTTAGCAAAATCATTGCTGGAAGTGATGGAAGCTTTCACTGCCATTATCAGAAAATGGCAGGAATTTAAAAATTTTGTCAGCATCCTGCAAAAAAATTCCCCAGCCTGGTTTTCCTTACCCCCAGCTGTCAGCCAAAACAATTTGGCAGAGCTTTAACAGTAAAGCCTTTCCAGAACTCAACACTTTGCTTGAAAAAATGATTTTTTTTTTGATTTTTTTTTTTTTTGCATTCGAAATTACGTTGCTCCATAAGAAATTGGGAGAGGAAATTTTGATTACTAAGTGGACAATGAGGCTATGTTTTGGTTTTGTTATTTTCAGGGAACAGGTTTGGGCCAGTGCTCCACCTGATTTCAGTGGATTACCTCTAGGAGCAGGATTAACCAAAATAAGTTAGAAAGATGTGGATACAAAGTGCAGCTGAAGTTGTTTCACTTGAAGTTTGGATTTTAAATTCTGGTTTCAGAGTCTTCCTAGGCTTGTGATGTACCTGAAAATGGGCTGGGGTGTGTTACAAAATGTGGTGGGAAAAAGTGATAACAAAGAGTTAATATTTTAATATTCCTTTTTTCAGACTGTTACCTATCTTTATTGTCCTTCTCTGTTGTAAGGACTTTATAGATTATATAGAAATGCTTTTTGGACACTATGAAAATGCAAATAAAGAGTAAAAAAATAATAATTAAAATATGTTTTGCTACCCTTAGAAATGTAATGATTGGGTAAGCTTGTGCAGAATCTAAAGTTAGTAAAAAACTCTGTTAAACCATATCCTTGTCTTTGGAGAGAGAGTGAGAGGGTTAACATTAACTTTATCTGGGTTTTTTTTCTTCTTTTATCCAGTTCTGGTTAGATCTGGTGGTGTTTTTTTTTTAATATCTCTTGCCTTTTAGCTATTTAAGACAAATTAATGAACAACTTTTCTGTTATTGCCCAGAGAAGTTGTAAATTCCCCATCCCTGGAAGTGCTCAAGAACACGTTCACCAGGGCTTGGAACAACCTTGTCTGGTGGAAGGTGTCCCCATGGCAGCAATGAGATGACCTTCAAAGTCCACCCCAACCCAAACAATCCTGGGATTCTGTGTACCCATCTGGGAAAAATGGGATGATAGACCTGTGGCTTCAGGGTGAGTTGTAGCCAGGCATGAGACAGCTTAGGAGTCTCCAAAACTCTTCCCAAGCCAACTGAAAATATCTGCACACATTCATCCATTCTCTGTTCCTGCAGCACATGAACCGTGTGATGTTTGCACATCTCGCCAGTGGAGCGCTTTGGGGAACAAAAAGCATTGTTTTATATCCAGTGCTAGGCTGCTTCCAGCTAGTCTGAGATTTGTTGTGACTTTCTCTCACTTTTTATCAGTTGAAGCCAACTCTCCTATCCCTGTGTTAATTACTGAGAACTCTTTCATCCCTTCATCCTTCTTGGGGATGTTCCCCCTATAGGAGACTTTCAGTGCAGTACTTGAGAATCAATGGAAGGAGCCAGACAAGATATCTTGTACAAATATTGCATTTTCATTTCTATCTGACTTTCTTGTCATTGGCTTTCCTGCAGTCAGAGCACACCAGCAGTCCCTCAGCATGGCTGTGCTCTGATTGCTCAGCACAAGCTTTCTCACAGAACAGCTTTTAAGGTTTGATTACTTTTTTATTACCTTAAAGCTATTCCTCCCATGTAAATCACAGTAACACCCACCTGTGCATCTGCCACATGAACAAAGTTATTGGACAGAAAGCTGTTTTGCAAATTTTCATAGTTCCCAACTCTGTGCTTGGGGAACATTGCTGTGGGAATTTTCATCTGATGAAAGGTCAGTTGGGAAATGTGAGGTCTGACATTTCTGTTTTGCACAGACAGCTATAATTATCATCATACTTTTTTGCTCCACACTTATTGAAAACAGATTTAAGGAAAGAAAAAAGAAAGCAAAACTTTAATTCAAAACTCACTAGAAGAAAATGCAGGCTATTTCCATGAGCTCCCCAGCCAGAGCTGAGCTTTATGTTATTCCTGCCTATAACCCACTTCTGTCATTGCTGCCTGTAGAGATTCTGGGACATCTTTTTATCCTGAGACTATATATAAATATATATGTGTATAATAAGAAAACAAGAGTGACTTGACTATGTCCCAAAATAAAATGCCCGGGGAAGAAATTGGAGTGAAATGATGCTTCATTTTACATTCTTCACAGTATTTTCATTAATAAGCTCCAGCTATCAAAAAAACCCAATTCTTTTTGATTCAAAAAACAAGGATAATTTTTTTTCCCTTTCCCAATGGATGTTGGTTGGCTCAGTGGAGGAAGCTCCTGTTCCATTGCCAATGAGTTTGTGAGTGAAAGGTCCAGGGAAGGTGAACAGTCCCTGACTTAAGTGCAGCAGCCTGTCCCAGGTGGGACCTTTTGGCATCAGCTTTATTTCCAACCGACCAAAATTGCTGCTAACATTTCTCTACTCAGACTAAACTGAATCCACTCAGCAGTGTGTAAAAGAAACACAACTGGCCTCCTTCTATAGAGTGTAATTCCCTCTGGCTTCATAGATCTCCTCTTTCCAGGAATCTTGTGGATATGAGGAGCGGTGCTTTGTGGTGGGAAGTTCTGCTTTATTATAGCTTTCTGGTCAGTGCTTTCTCTGCTAAGCTGCATTTCCATCCCTGCTGTGGATTTGGTTTCCAGCTGGTGCCAAACACCAAAATAGATGTTTATAGATGTTTATCAGGTTGGCCTTTCCGCTTTGCACTTGTGCCATAGCTTAGAAATACAGCAAATCTGGCTTTCAGATTCCTGGTACCTGATAAGAATTCAGTATTCTCCTTCGGTATCCTCCTAGCTTAAATCACCGAGATGTGTTCAGAATATCAGGGGACATTAAATCAGTTAAACTGATTGACTTTATTCTGGTTCAGGGTTTCCCTGTGGTACTGCTGTGCTTTTATGCTCAGTCTGATATGCACTGCTGCTGGCAGGGAGCCATGGAAAACTGGCACAAATTCCATTTTGGGGGTTCTGGCTAATTTTAGAAACATCTGGTCCCGTGCCCACACCTGATCTGGATCAAACTGTGCCATGGGGTGATCTGGTAGTGCATGACCTGGTGTTGGTGCAACTTTGAATAACCTGGAGATGAACCTGGTAAGTTCAGACTGCTACTGCATTCTCTCCTGAAAACAAATCTAAAAGCATTTGCATGTGAAGGATCTTGCATAGGATGAAATAGCAGCACTTACATTTTCTGAGCTGAAAAAGAGCATTATTTAAACAAATGTCCTGTAGATAAGTCAGACAGTCCTAGCAATTATTCAGTATTTTAACTTCATATCAGTACTTTAACTTCACACCAGTTTATCAGCCTTTGTCTCTGCAGAGTGTCATGTAGCCATCTTTTTTTATTTTAAATTAAAGTTTTATCCCTATGTCAGTTGTAGGCGCCAGAACAGAACCAAGGTGGCAGGAGGGGGATCTCTGGCATAGCAAATTGCTTTGGGCTAAAACCTTTGTGAGAAAGCCCAGGCTGACTCTCTGCCAGCCCTCCCCTCTCTGCTCTGCTGCCCAGCTTCAGGTTTTAAGACCTTTATCCTGAATAAAGCCTAGGAAAATACATTAAAAGAAAGGATTGTAGCTGACAAAAGTCCATTCTTGCTGTGACAATCTCTTCACTCATTTACTTTGGTTTGCCAAATGTCTGGTTGCTATTTTCATTTACATGGATGCTACTTCATGGCATTGCTGTGCCCACTCAAAGCATTCCCAAAACTCCTGTGGGAGTGCAGACAGCCTTAAGGAGTGTTTGAAGGTTAGGGAATAGTAGTTGTTGGTTCATTTTTAAACTTTGTCTAAGTCTGTAAGGAAGTGCATCTTCCAAACTCTTTTTAGAAAATTTTAAACATATTTTTCCACTAAAAGTATTTTTGCATCTGTTCTTGCTTTTTCTAGTTGGTTCTGAGTTTAATTCAAGCAGAATGTTTTCATGCTTTCATCTAAAAATAGTTTGCCTGCATTTTTTACCCATTAGTCCAAAAGAGGCTGTGGCTCTGTTCTCCCACCTCATCATCCTGTTCTTCCTCAGAGGGCAGCAGCAATGCCAAGCTGTAAAGATCCATTCCAGTGCTGGTGTCCGGCCCCTCCGAGCAGTCACACGTAGTTGGAGCTGGCGGTGCAAAATCCAGCTGTGGGTCTGTGATGTGGTTGAACCTATTGAGGAGTTGCTGAGGTGTCTATGATGGGTTCAGTTCCTCTCTGCTGCTCAGACATGGTGCTACAAATGATGCTACAGCAGTGCAGGCTCCTGGAAATGCGTGGTGATGCCCTGGAAAGGGAAACTGAAAAATGGGACATCTGGTGACAGACTGGGGCACATGAGCCAAGGAAGGGGAGCCTCATCACTAGGAACCAAAACTTTGATGTTTGCACCTAAGATTTCTCAGGAGCATTGTAGGTGGCTGCACAGAGATTAGGAAACCAGGAAATCCCATCAGCAGAAACAACAGCACATGGAGGGAAACTGGTGTAAGTTTGATTGGTCCCTTAAGAGCAGAAAGTGAGTGAGACAGGAGGCAGGTTTGGAAAAACAGCCAAGGGACACCTGCTACCTTAATGAGTGGATGAGTGGATGCACAGTAAATAACTGCTAGGTTTGTATTCTCAGGGACTAAGGAAGAAGTCCAGTCCTGGATCAACCTGTAGCTCCTGCTCAGTCTGGCCTTGTTGCCTCAGGAGGTTGGTAGCTGGCAGATTGTACAGAGGATTGTACAAACCCCACAGCAGGGAACTTCCTGAGGGCTCCCCTTGGCACAAATCCTGGCAGCCTGTGCTCAGTCAGGATCAAGGCTCCCAAATCCATCTGGGGACCATTTCCTGTCCATCTCAGATACTCATTGATGACAGTGTAGATAGAGCTGAGAAATTCCTGCCTTTCCCCAAAGCCATGCTTTTGGAGAATGTTCCCATTCCCTCACAGCTCAAGTTTGCTGTGAGTGCCTGTGAGAATTCAGCCTGTGGTTGTTGCATTTGGGGAGCTGGGGTCTGCATAACTTGAGTGGGGGAGTGTCTCTTTTATTTTGTTAATCAAGTTTTCAAATGATTCTGCAACTGCTATTGTTTGAGACAATATTCAACTCATTTACTTTATTTCCATATATTCAGTGACTGATTTCTGTGCTGCTTTACAAGGCCTGGCTGCCTGAGCTGTAACCCTTCTTAATTTCAGTTTCTGTGACCTTGGAGCCATCTGTAAAAGGTATCATAACTTAATGACTTCAGAGCCTGAGCCGTGAAAGCTGAGGTGGTTTGAAAGTTAATCACAGCTGAGAAGTGACCAAACACCTCTGAGTTTGCCAGACCATTTGGAGTTTCATTGACTAAGAGGCAGCATCAAAGACATTCACTGAATTTGAGTGTACATTGGGATTTAAATGACTGGGGAGGCAGATGATGCCTTCAACAGAAGCAAAGGAATCTCCTGGATGGTGCTGGGATGGGGGAGGAGAAGCCATTGCCGCGTGTGCTCCATGCCCGCGCTTCCCGCGGCTCCGCTCTGTAGGATTAAGGAATCCTCACTGTGGTCTTGCTGAACATGTTCCTGCACTTGGTTGGCCTCGTTAAGACTTTACTCTCTCTTGTCACAGCCCTGCCCTAACTGAAACCACATGCCCTGGGATCGTGTCATGCTTGGAAGGGAACCAATCAAACAAGGCACGTTTGATTGGCCTCACTTGTTTTAACAAACTTAAGGAAAACATTTCTGAGGGGATCTTCCAGAAAACCACGCTTCCTCCAAAGCCTCACAACTGAAGGTTCAGCTGATTTCTTCCACTGGTACCCAGTTACCTCCTCTAACTCAGAATTTGGAATGACAACGAGCTCCATTCTTTTCTTGCACATCCCTGGTTTCGATTAAGCGCATACACAGGTGGAACCGTGAGCACCAGTGTCTTCACACAACTTTTACAAATGATTCTGTCCAGGGGAGATGTTGCTGTTAGTTTTGCTGACACATCTGATGGTGTGCCCCACCAGCTCATAAAAATGCACACGAATCCTCAGTGTTGTTTTCTTTAAGTTACTAAAATAAATAAGAGTGTGAAGAAGGAAATTGGTGGTGGAGGGCACTGGAGGACTGATAATCCTACCAGCTAAAGGGATAGGAAGGGAAACTTCCTATGTTTTAATGTTTTAATTACCAGGTGTTAAATCATTATTTCTAGAGAAATATCTACCACAGATGTTTTTCTGAGGTCAGTACCATTATTCAACATTTAACAGAGTTGTTTCACCTTTTCTGAGCTTTTTGTCTGGATTTGTCCTCATATCAAATTCTTCCTTAGTAAGGAATGAAACAATTTTTAAGATACCATAAGTTTATTTCTGTAAGACCCAGAAATTGGCTAGTATTTACATGTAAATATATATATTTATAGGGTGTGTTACATCTGTTTGATTAGTCACAAACCACATTAAACTCCTGGCAGGGACAGAGAAATTCAGCAGGAGAAATAGATTCTCTTACTTGTAGAATTTTAACTTCTGCATTTTTAGTGAAGTCTGTCTAGTTTAATAATAACCTTATATAAATCTCATAAAATACATATGGATTGTTACCATGAATATGGTTATTTTTTAACTGAACTCCCATCATGCAACAAACCAGCAGGTATGTATTATATCATGAATAATATTATTTCCCATCCAAATGACCAAATTTCAAATGCATTTTTGCAGTTCTTCTACATCTAATACCAATATTAACTCTTCATCATCTTCTCTTTTTAACCATTCCAATTGCATCTCTTATTAAACACAGTGTAGTTTATGGTTACTTTTCCACTATTTTAACCCAAAACTGTGTTTCTGTTGATAACATCTGTGTTTCTGTAGTTCTGGGATTTTATTGTGTCACCTTACTACATTCTAATTTGTACATCCTATCTCACAGAAGTTATTTTACAAGTAGATGTATTGTGATTTATGTTGAAAACTCTTTGATTTTAGCACATATTTCAGCCAGCAGTATTTAATTCCTAGTCTGCAACAGCCTTGAACTGATTAGGAAAGGTATTGAGATAGAATTTCCTCTCATTTTTAGCCATGAATTTCTGTTTATTCCATAAGTGCTATTGTTGCTGTGTGGGCTTATGTTTAAATCCCCTCCTCACAGCTCTGTCATTGCAGAGGCTGCAGATGGATGAGAACAGGTTCTTAAAATGACCAGGCCTCTAAAATGTGCTGAAACCTGCACAGGGGCCACCAAGTTTTTTAAATAGATTTGATTTTGTGGTAAAAAAGACAAAAAGATTTCTGGTATCTCCCCATTTTGCATTAAGGAATCGAGTTTTCTGCTTCTAATGTTTCTTTGAAGTAATCAACACAACTTCTAAGGGGTGATCCCACCACAGAAAGGGGGAAATTTGCTTTTGGTGTAAATTGAAGCCTGTTTTGACTCAGTGCAAGTGAGGAAGAATTTCACTGCTGTCAGTGGATTTCTGTCATCGCAAAGCAGGGCAGAGGAGCCCCAGTGCACTCTCCAGGAGCCATGAACACAAGGCATGGCACTATAGTGCTTCTTCACTGCCTCTGCCAAATTTTAATGGCATTTCTTGGCAACTTGGGGAAACTGGATAAGGCTGAAGTAGCAAGAGGCACATTGTGATGGCTGTGAATGTTGTTTATATTTGATATCTTCAGCAGATACCCTCAAAGAAACATTTTTGGCTATAGTTTTCTGCCCTGATCACCACGGAGCTGAGGGTGAGAAGTCTCAGCCCTCCTGCAAAGTGGTCCCAGCTGTGCAAAGCAGCAGCCCCAGCGCAATCCCAACACATCCAGCACTTGGAAAAGGGGGATCTTGTTTCCTGGAGTCTGTTTGGTTTTTGTTTATGCTCTTTTGTGACCAAGTAGAGATAATAATACATTACTTCTTCCAACAGAATGCACACTAGGAAAGAGCTGAAGATTTTTACTCAATGAGTATTGATTCCCCTTTTCCAGATTCTCCAAAAGGCTTTGTAGGCAGGATTTTTCTCCCTACAAAAGAGAATTATTGGCTAATTATTAACCACAGATGTGCTCCCTGAAACCCAGATTTGACTGCAGTGGGTGGGGTGATCGAATAGAAGAATTGAAGAATTCTTGGGCATCTCAAGTTGTTTTCCAATAAACTCACAATAAATGTGTTCTATTCCTAAGTGACCTAATCCTCCTTATGTCGAGCTCAAAGCAAAAGTATGACAATAAAAATTCAAAACTCTTTATTTTGTTATCCTGACACTCCCTCCTCTTTCCCTTTCAAGATCCATCTTTTGGCCAATTTGTTTTTTGTTCCTAAATGTCTCTCCATATCCAGCCTATAACAATATTAAATACTTTGATTAATTTTCAGATGGCATCAGTAACCAAGAGACAATTTGGTTATTCCCACCCCTCTCTGGGATAAATCCTACCTACAGTTAATCAAATATTTAGAAAATACTATTAGTTCCTCCACAGCTTGATGTACAGCTGGTCCCATCACTGAATTGGAGAAGATAAAGTATAAATTGAATATTATTCCTTTTATTCCAATGAAAATATGGCTTGTTAGGATGAGAAATTTTAAACTTGAATCTTGAGGTCTTGTCTCTGCTTTATGTACTTGAAACTACATAAATTGAAAATACTTGTGTGTACTTGAAATGCACTTGAAAGTTCCCAGAGCAGTTTTCACAGAAATGGAGTTTTGACAACGTTACCTTTGCCAACGTTTTATTTCCCTCAGCCGTTGCACGATGTGTTTTTAGTTGCCACTGTCTGCCACGAGAGTGGTTCTGTTTCAGTGGCACTGGAGTCATTTGTGAGTGTTGGAATGAAATGCTTGGTGTAAAAACAAGATTTGACACCAGTCAAATTCATCACCCCTTGTTTGGAGTGTGGCTATTGCTGGCTCACTCAGGGCACAGGCAGAAAATGCCTCTGTAGTGCCCAACACTTCACCAGTGTGAAGCAACTCATGAGCTGGTCCTGGCTGCGTGGAACTGGGAATTTTCTGGCTGTTTTGACAAGGATAATCTGAGTTTTAGCAAAGATATTATCATGCCACCAAACTTGAATAAAATGGTGACTTTTTCTGTAAATATTCCATAGCGATTGTCTCTGTTGCAGTTTGTAGAAATCTCTGTGTGTTACTCACACCTTTTCTTGCTTGAGGCAGTTCTAGTGAGGAAATGGTGTGGTATAAGTATTTATATGAGTTGGGATAGTGGAGTATCCTGCCTAATCCCCTTTACTTTGGCTGAATTGTCCTGTAAGACCTGTAGATGAAGGAAGAGTTTAATTTTCAAACTCCTTAGCTTTAGCCCAACAGCTGATACCTGTGTCTGGTTTAAAAGATGGTCATCCAAGAGAGCAGCTGGTTATCAGTGCCTGTTCTACAGACACAGCATCTACAGGAGGTGCTTCTGCCTCCAGAGATGTTTTTCAGTACACTTTGCCTGGTGTTATCAAGTGAACACGAGCCAGGTTTTCCATGAAGTGTTTTTTGTAGTCAGAGTTTTCCTTGGGATCTTGTGTGTTACAGGGAGGTTGTTGCCCACCCTGCCATCCTCACTCATTACTGTGAATGAAGGAATGAGACCACCCCAGCATTAGCATTGGTTCTGAGGAATTGCTAATTACAGACAGAAAGCCTAAAGATAAAGTTCTGTGATTGTCAATATTTCACTGATAATCTGCCAGAGAAATAAAGAACTCTTAAACCATTTTTAGTGGATGACAACTAATTTAAGAGCCTGGCCCCATGCTGTGTTGGAGCTAGAAATTCTGGTAATTAGAGCAAGGACAATCTCTGTTGCTTCTGTTTCCCAGCTGCTCCACTTGGGATGCAAATGGCAATATGGAATTTCCTTGCAAAGGCTGAAATCCAAATAATTATCTGGATTATTATATCTCACAGTCTTTCTGTGATTTCAAATCTCATCAGGACTCAAGAATGAAAATGCTTTGTTTCAGGCTATGTGTCCTCACCTCCTAAAAGAAAGCACCAAAATGATAAACAAATCACCTGCCTGTCACCAGAGGAGATCACCAAAACTTCTGAGAGGTGGCCAAAGCCACTGAACAGTTAGAAACAGCAACTGCTAGAAAAGATCTGACTTTGTACTTGAAAACATCCCAATCTCAGGCCACTGCTCCAGCTCCTAGGCTGCCCATTCCAAGTGGGCCTGCTTGTTTTCACTGCAGAACAATGGAAATTAGAGGTAATGGAAACTCTCTGCACTACAGAACAGGGGGGTTTAACTGCACCTGCACTCTCCTTCTCTGTTTGTGGGGCTCTCTTGTAAAAGGTAACATGGAAATGTTACAGGAAAAGGCAGAAAAGACAATGCTACAGAAAAGTTCCACCTGTCACAGCTCTAAGTGGGATGGGAATGCCGTGCCAAGAAATGGAGGAGGGATTTTGAAGAGTTTGAATCCTTTATTATCCAAAGCAATGGTTAATCTGAGTGAAAAGCTGAAGGGTTTTTTTTTTTTTTTTGTTTGGTAGCTTATTCCAAGAGCTAGAACTGAATATTGGGCCCTTTAGATCTCTGGAAAAGTTCAGCTCCAGACTGTGCAAGCAGCTCTTCCTTCATTGCAGGCTGAATTAAAGCTTGAACAAAAGGTGTCCCATTTGAATCTGGGCTCAAATTTGCTTTCTGGGGCACCTCTCTTTGTCAGTGTCCTCGTCAAATCCTCCTTCACACTACAGAATCTTCCAAAGCCCTTGTGTGTGTGTGTGTGCCTTCCCCTGGTGGAAGGGCTGGAGAGCAGAAGTTATTGTTGACTGGTGTTGTGGACTCCCCTGCCCCACCTGGCAGCCTCTCTCCATCTTTAACTCCCGAGACTGATTTTCACAGTGTATTTTGGATAAAGCAGAAAGAAATGGAGGAATGTCTAGAGATGTTGAAGCTTTGTGTCATTTGCTGAGGTGCTTGTATGCCTGATTAATTATTGCTTAATTATAAACCCTCAGGGTCATACTTTTCACCAGTGAGAAGAAAATGTTACGCAGACTGCCAAGAAATATCAGATTTTCCATCCCAGCTGTTTTGTGATTAAATGGCTGCACCACAAATTTAAGAGAGCTGTTCAGCTGCTCTTGGGGGTGGTTTGCCTTTTGTTTATCCCTCTAATGTCATCCCAAGCAGAACCTCCACTTTTTCTCTCTCTCAACAGGGGATTTTTTTGATGTCTAGCAGCAGTGGATAGGTACAGCTGAAATGATATGCTTGGTTTTCCCTTTTTGTGTCCTGGAATGTTGCTGTGCCCACTCCAGGGGAAGGGGACAGAAACACAGTAATACTCACACTATGTACTGGGCAAAGGAACAGTGAAATTCTTTCTTTTTTCTTTTTCTATTTAAAGACAGAACAAAACTCTTCAGAAAACTTTGGAAAGGGTTTAGATGGCTAAAGGAGATGCTGGTGCTCCTGGTCCTAATTTCCCAGGTCTTTTCAAAAGCACAGAAACTCGGTCCCTGACACAGGAGGTCACAAACACCCTCAAGTCTCTTCTGATGCACTTGAGAATATTTTGGAGCCGTGAGTAGCAGCGTTACCATGGCCTGTGTGAAAAACAGACCCTGGGTTTGCTCCTGCTCCCTGCAGAGCTGTGAGGTGTGAGGGGCACTTCTGGTCACAGGGCTTTTTTTGACACTGTATTCCAGAGTAAAAAGAAGATGCAGAATTTGGAGAATTGCTGACCCCTGGGCTGCTGGGGTAGACAAGGACTCCCAACAAATTCAAAATAGTGATTGATGGAGAACTTGCAAGTACCTAACAAAGCAAGAAGCAAAGACAGAAAGGATAGTAGTAAGACACTGATTTGTGCAAGTTAAATGATCTTTAGCAGATTAAACTGGAGATTAATCAGCAGCAGAGCCATTTAATAGATTTGCAACATGTTTACTGCTGTTTTGATATTTGTCTCTGGCAAAGAACTGTCATCAATATGAAAAATATCCATTACAAAAGAAAAATTAGGGACCAGCAAGTGACCTGAGAAGAGCACAGGTCAGAAACCAGGATATGAGTGACCTCTGAGGCACTGTGGCTTGTGTGGTTTAGAGAGTGATGGCTGAGGTAAGCGAAAGGTAGTGAACACTGCTCTAAACATAGAAACAGAATAAAAACCAGCAGGTAAGAGAATTCCAGAGTCAGACATTTTTGAAACATGCTAAAATGCTGATAACTGGAAGATTCTTTAAGGAGAGTGTCAGTTGTAGATTGCAAAATCCTGTTGGGATAAACACCTGTTCAAATTGTGTCAAGCTGCTCTAGCACCACATCTGGAGGTAAACTCTGTTTTCTGTATAACCAGTCTGTGCAGAAATGAAACATCACATTTCCATTAAAAGGCAACATGAAGAAAGTTTTCATTTTTGTTCATCTGTGCTTTATAGGAAACTTAATAGCCCAGAATGATGTTCACTTTGTCTTAGGACAGGAAACAAAGACTATTGTCAGAGCTGTGCTATATCCACCAGGAAGTCACTGACCTGTATAATTTAAACTGTGCAGTAGGACTGGAGATCTTAAAGGTATCAAAAACAGGAGGGCACCTGACTTAATAAGCAAAATACAATTGTTTCTAGAAAATGTCTCTCTACTCTTTCTCTACAGCTAGAGGGGAATTTTGGCCTTTGCAGGCTGGCCCAGGGTGTGATGCATACGTGTGTGCCAAGGGACATTTTGAGCCACTGCAATGTGTTGTTTGGAGGATTTAATGTAGAGCTGTGTTTGAGGTGAGGTACTTCCACTGTCAGAGGGTCATCATCAACCTGGGTCTCCTGGAAGAAAAATCAAAACATCCCATCAAACAGCTAGTCTGGTCCAAATTTTTTTTTTTACTTATTTATTTGAATTTTTCCCCTATTCCTTGAAATGTGCCCTGGACCAAAATGAGTTCTTTTGGGGCTTAGATCCAAAATTTTTGTTGATATTCACTAAATATGCCAATTCCAAGTCTGTTCTATGTGCTGCCATGTTTAGTCACCTTGCCAAGCACCCTCTTTCTTCTATTCAAATCTGGTTAGGTCTTCTAGAAAAATCTTTTATCAGTACTTCAGAACGATCTTTACTTATAGGTGTTTGCCTGGAAACAGCAGGAGAGCTGTGTTTGCTATGGGAGAGGAGAAACCTTCTGCTGCTCACTGCAAAACATTAAATCCCCCTGTTTCTGCCCTTGAAAATATCAAAGGTTTCAGTGCTGACTCCAGTACTTGTCCTTAAGCACCTGTCCCTGCCCTGCAGCTTGTTCTGAATTCAGCCTCTGTGTCAGTGCAGCACCAGGACTGATGGAATACACTTGGATTTGTCAGCACAGGGAGTTGTTTTTCCTGAGTGGAGAGCAAATACAGATAAATAAACTACTTCATTTCAAAATGAATACAAAGGAGGATGAATCCCTACAATGAGCACTGGTGCAGGTGGTTGTTGTTGTTCTGTTTGACCAGTCTGTTCACCTCAAACTGCAGCTAAAACGATTTTATTATAACACCTTCACTTTTTTTTTCTTTTTAAAATACTTATGCAATATTTTCTTCTTGAAAAAAAAGCCACTCTTTTTGCCTTAGAGGATTTGAAATTGACCTGTTCCCCAGACTTATGAGCAACAGGCTCGTGGTTTCTTCCCCAAGAACTTAATCCTGCAAGCACAGCTCACATGGAGCAAGCCCTTAGTCACAGAGCAGCTTGTTTTGACAGTCCTAAATGATCCATACAAGTCACCCTTGCTGTACAAGAATTAAGTAATGTCTCCATGTCAACACTTTGTAGAGAGCATGCTGAAGTTAATTTGCACCCCAGGTCAGAGCCCAGATTCTTTCAAAGGAGTGACATTGAGCATAACTGGTTGGATTTCTGTAGCCCTTGGCTGAGGTCTTGGCAGCACAGTTTGTGTGAGTGTCCTGCACAGGACCGGTGTGAAACCAGAGCAGAGAGCTGTTCACAGCCTTGGGGCTTGACTTATGGCTAGACCCAGAAATTGTCCAAATTCATTTCACTGCTGTGCACATCAGCGAGTGAAGAGCTATGAAATCACCAGTGGTAATTGCCATCACTTGTTTGTGATACTGTGTATTTAAAAGATAAATAAAAATCCCCCTGAACTTCCCTGGTTTCTGTGTGCTGTTGATGACAGAGGAGATCCACATCTCATCCTGCACTTTCCTGCTTTAGCTGTCAAAGTGTGAAGCCAGAAACTTCATGTAATCACAACTCTGTACAGAGAGTAAAAATCAATTACAAACATCACTGTAACCTTAATTTTCCTGTCATTTACCCCTTTAAAATGATGCTTAGAATTAGCATGTAATCAAGTATTATCTTCAAGAGAAAAAATAATTGTGCAGAGTCAGATCTTTCTTTTTTTATGTGAATCACCCTTAATTGCCTACACTCAACAAAGGACAAGTCAGTTTGTATGGAAACAGAGGAGATTTCAATGGGAGAATAGTGTTAGCTATAAACAGTTCCTTCTTGATGGAGCCATGATGCACCAATATCAACAGAGCCAATCCCAGCTGCTGATTATTTCAAATTTATCTAGCAAAGCAGAAAAGACCTGGAAAGGAACCCATTAATACCCATCTTATTCTGCTCTGCATAGAATTCTTGATACAGAAAAACATTAATTGTAATTGTGATTTTGCTCAGCCATTGTTCCTCTCTTCCCAGTAAAACTGGCATTTTTTTTCCCTTCATTTTGTTATAACATGGCAGTTTTCTGAAGTCCTTGTAACTCAGCCAAGTGATTTAGATGGGAACCTGCTGGTGAGATTAGCCCCAGATTTTTTTCTTACTGCATTTTCACCAGGACTTTCCATGTAAAGAGTTTGATTGTGTAGGGGTGAAACCCAAACTCACAACTGTAGGTGTCTCCTGCAGTATTTGCAGCCTTGCTGCTGCCAGCTGCAGACACACAAAGTGGATTTCCCAAGGCCACCTGGTTCATGACAGAGATGCTCATCAGGACCTTCATCCTTTCAGAAATTCTCTTTGGTGTTTTCCTTTGTATGTAAAAGTTGTCATGAGCATAAAATTACACCGCTGTGAGATGGGAGTAGATTTAAAAAAAAATAAAAATACAAATACTGGAAACTATGCTTGAAAAAAGGGAGTAAGGAACATCCCCTCTGCCATCTGTGAGGTGGGAGGGTTAAAGCTACTGCTTGCTAGGACTGCAGGTGGGCTGTGGTGCTTTTCTTTTGTGGACATCCCAGAGCTGCAATTCCTTGGGGAAAGGGAGGCTTTGTTATGAGAAGCAGTCCCAGGGACTCACTTTTTCCAAAAGGTACCTCGTACTTGCTCTCAGATTGTTGCGCTGTGTGGTGATGAATAACACTTGGAAGCAGATGTCAAAGGCATCAGTGCTCAGTGGAAATAGTACATTTTTTCCATTTTATGTCTAGTTTAGACTATATTAAGGAGGAGGGAAAAAATTTAAAAGCTGAAAACATGTTGAAACAAGTTACGGTTGTAACAGAACTGACGACAGCCAGGAAATTCCAAGTTAGGGTCCTCACTCCATCCTCTCTGGGCACTCAGAATAAGAGTTCAACATCCAAGCCCTTGGGTTAGTGTTGGTCACAACAGCTTCAGCCTTGTTATTTGCCATTATGTCTGTGCCTGTTTGGTGCTGGCTGTTTTCCTCTTTTCTTTTGATCTTTCATAAAAATTTATAAAGTCCCTGTTCTGCACCATGTGCCTTCATACCAGCTCAAAGCTGTTAGGTAACTATGAACTTCATAAACACTGGTCTAAAATGCTCTGCATCCCAGAAAGGTCACAGAAGGTTTGTTCTAGAGACAAGAATGAACACAAATATGAACTTCTATCACTGTTTATTAAAGCATGTGATACTCACATAAACATTGCAATATTTTCTTTGCATGTGTTAGCAATAAAAACATTCCGTATTACTAAAATATGAATATTTAATCATGTCATGTTGCTTTTTCTTGAAGGTAATATCAAATTTAATTTTGCTCAAATGTTGACAATAAAAACTGCTCTGACTAGGTTTGCTTTGACGGCACAGAGCAGTTCCATGTTGACACGGGGAGGCAGAGGCCAGCTCACACATTAATAAATGCAGTATAACCATGCCAGCCTTGATGCCTCTGCCCTGTTTACCCTGCTCCTCTGATGTGGCTGGATTGTGCATTTCTGCCATTTGTTCGATTTGGGAAGGTGATATTATCTGGAGACTTGTAGATCATAAAGATTGTAGTCCAAAGTGGACTCCTGTGGTCACGTACAGCAGTTATGGATCACAAGGCTTAATCCCCGTTGAACAGGAAGAATCCTGATCCTACAGTTTCCACTGATTCATCACAGTCTGTCTTCACTTATTCCAATAGTTGGTAACCAGAGTGTCTAAATTTGCTCCTTAACTCCTACTCTGTATTTATGCCCACTGGACTTAAAAAAGCATTCTTGTCTCTAGACTGAAATGTTCCTCTTCTTGGATTTCTTCTATTTTTTTAGATACCCAAAAAGTTAGCACAGAATCCTCTCCTTAATAAGTCAAACCAATGTTGCTTCTACACTTCTTTACCCAGAGCAAATTTAATTTTTAATTCTTCATCAAACTGAATTAAGATCAAAGCAAATTTTGTCAATACCAAATTTTGGGGTGGTACCTGCAGCAGCACCATACCCAGAGATGATGTAAACACACTTCCCATATGGGATATTCCACTTTTGGGAGCTCTTGACTACCGAGTTACCCAGTGGGGTCCCTGCAGAGGATCTGGAGTGGCTGTGGAGCAGAGGGAAGGAGGGCTGGAGGTTGAGTGGCTGACACTGGATTTGGCTGCCCTGGGGCTGCTGCTGTTGCTCAGTTTCCCACGTGGTGCAGATCCCAATCAGTGACCAACCTCTTCCTGCTTTCTCCTCCCATGATGTTTTTTGCTCACATCTTTGGTCGTTGTTTATTGTTTGATTCTTCCCAGTTAGCACCAGAATGTGTTCATGCTGTCTCACAATTACTTTGGGATTCAGTGGGCAGGTTCATTTCTCAACCACCATTTAAATGCCATTTAACCATTTTTAAACCCTCTTAATATCTTCCTTATTGATTTTATCTTTCTCACTTCTCAGTAAGGAGATTTTGCTGACATTCAGCCAAAGTGGTTTTCTGTAAACCTCTATTGATTTGGATTAATTATCAATCCTCTTTGAGCTGCATGGGTTGAGACACATGCTGTTATCCCTATATTTTCTTCTCTGGGAAGCAAGGCTGACCAGGCTGCCTTTGCCAGACTGTCCAACCTACCCTTTTTAGAAAACTGGCACACCACCAGCTTTCTTTTAGTCCTCTGGAAATTCCACCGTCTTTCAAGAATTCCAAGTATTCCAAGACTTACGATGTCGTGCAGTCTTGAATCCAAACTCCCCACCACATTTCCCTTCACAAAAATAACTATGAACTTTCTAAATTCAATTTATTTCTTTAAAGCATTTCCAATGGTATAATGTTTTGTAGAATGTCTTTTATTGCAAAACCTAAATTTGAAGCTGAAAAGCTAGTTGGCTTTATCTTTAAAAACATGTTTTTTAAAAGATTCTCATTGTTCAACCCAAGCAATTCCAGTCTGTGGTATAAATAATTGTTTTAGTGTCTATTATGCTCAAGCACACTGTGAAGAAAGTGAAATTCCAGCTGGACATGTGTAGATAATTAATTTTGGGGGCAAGTTGTATCTTGAGTATACAGGGTTTGGATTTTCTGTTTGAAGTAAAATCATTATTTATCTACACACAAGCATGTGTACTTACTGAAGGAATACCATCAAAAACACACTTCAGAACAGGTTAATTTTAAAAAACCAGAGAAGCTGGACACCCATGGGATGTTTAGAAAAGGGAAAGCAATAAATGATCAACTCCAAAGTGCCTAAAGAGAAAGGAAAGCTTTAAAAGACAAGTGTCAGAGGGGCTCTGGGATCACTTGGAGTTATTTGTTAGATTGAGAGCAGGGTTTTGAGATTTCAAGGTTCTGAGGAGGAGATCAGAGCATGGAAAGAACAGGGTCAGCAGTGAGGACATCCTGGTGGTGCAGGCTGTAGTCCCACTCATAGGAAAGGATGATCACAGCTCCTGTGGTTTCTGAAAGCACGTTCTCAAGTTCAAAAGCCTCTTGTCTGGAGCTGCTCTTCTTCTCTTGCCCTCTTGATGTGAGTGGGAAACATTTTATCACTTGAGCACATCCTTCAGAGGTCTTTCAGGAGCAGTAGCTGCAAACAGGACCTGGGCCATCACTTGTTTGAGCAAGCTGAAGGACCCATGTGAATTTTATCCACACAATTGTATTCTCCTGTGCTTGATAATTTGTTCTCAGAAAACCTCTAACAATGTAGCAGAGGCCAGATGTTTATTCCTAATCACACTGGTTCATGCTACAGGCTTTTAGTTGTCCCTCAAGGCTTGATGCCTTTGGTGCTTTGGTTTCTCTAAAATGCCACTGGAAGTTGTCTCACATGAAATTAATGTTGGTTATTGTCGATTTAAAATTGAAAGTGCCTCAGTGGTGTGTGTATATGACTTACAAGTTTAAAGCATTTAAATCCTGTAACCTATTAAATACAGAACAGTTTTGTAGCATGAGAACCACTTTGTGTTTTACAGCTGAGGGAAACTGATGAATAAAAACCACCAGTGGCAGAGCTGCTGGGAAAACTCTCAAGTGTTGAACATCAGGGCACCTTCAAGGACCCTGGTTTTTAACCCCAGCTCATATGGCTTCTATTATTTATTGCATTTCACTTTTTTATCAGTGGCTTTAATATTAAAAGATGTTATCCTTGGTGAACTTCTGTTCAGCAAATGTGCTTTCTGCCTTTAATCTGTTACATGCAACCCAGAGCTCCCAAGGTTACTGCCAAGTTATAAACCCCAATGAAAACGGGCAAAACAACCAAAATGAACCAAAAGGAGATCCAAGATCAGTTTCCCTCACCCCAAATTTGTTGTCAGGGAACATAAGGACTGATGTGACCTCAATGGCCTGAGTGGAATATTTGGAAGTGCTGTCTTTTGGGAGCACAGCTAATCTCCAGCATCCCTGCCAGCTCATGCTGCTGGCTACATGTGGCATTTGCGGGTGAGAATGAGTTTTTGATGCCACTTTTATTAAACTGGGGAAAAAAAATCAGCTCCAGTCTAATGCAAGCTCCTTCCCATCCAATAATCTGAGTGGGCAGTGCAATGGGATATTTGGGTGATGGGGATGATGAAGGTGATTGTTTTGTTATGTCCATCCAAGCTCTGTGGCAGTGACCTGGCTGTGATATCTGCTCCTGATTGTGAATTCAGCCCTAATTCATTAGGCAGCCACAGGAGACTGCAAAACATCAGCTGGCCCTGCTGGTGCTCATGGTAGTTTTTTAGGTTAGGTATTCTATCCCTTTTCCTTCCCACACAGTTTCAGATACATTTCTTGATAAACTAAAAATAGTAATAACAACCCAGATGAAAATCCAACATCTTAACTCATATCTGGTTTAGGTTTTGGGCTTTGTTAAAAATCTGCAAATCAAAACTTGTGTATTTGTGGGTTTGCAGTGACCTGACTTTGAACTCCTGGCTGCCAGGGCAGCACCCAGAGCCCTGTGACCCTTCTGCACCCCCAGCCCTCCACACCCCACACCGTTCAACCTCGGGAAAATTTGGTACTTACAGGTCTAGCACGGGAGTTGAGGATTTCAGCTACGCTTCTGTATGTTTGGGTCTTCGGTTTTGATTGGAAATCTTTATTCTGCCAATATGCTGCTCACACAGCATGATACCAAATGTTCTCACTTCTTAAAGTCTCTGTAGCTGGAGTATGAATTTATTGTCTTTGAAAACAGAGCTGATCTTAAATTAGGATGCTTTCAGCTTTGCCAACCTGAAGCTCATCAAGTAATTAATGCACTGAGTTAGTGAGTCTTTGTTGTCATTATCTCTAGATGGTTTCCAAAATGACTTTACTCCCTACTAGAGCAATAAGTCTTCCCTTGTACTTCTGTGAACATCTGCAGTCCCACAGGAAAATATTCTGCACAATTACAGCGATGCCTTTTTCCAGGAAATATCTGCAAAATCGTGTCAGTCAATCAATAAACAAAACTCCCTCTTGTTTTTATCTTTGGTTCTTGTAAACGCTACAGTCAAAGCACTGCCTCTATTGGAAACTTCTTTTACAAGTGCTGTAAGAGTTTGGGAAATGTGTCAAACATCCCGAGCAGCTGCTGAGCAGAGCCCTGCGATCCCTGTGTGCTTTGGCACCGGAGGGATGCACAGGAGCAGCGAGTGAGTGGAGGAGCAGGCTTTGAAGTCTGCGTGGTGATGTTATATTATTCTTGGCTCTCTGCACTCTGGAAAATCCACTGCACCGAGTTCTCAGCGCTGCTGCAGCTCAGGGTTTTTCTTGAGGCTGGGGAAGGGTGGTTTTAGCATTCTGTTCGCCTATGAAACACCTCAGTCGTTTTGCTGCTGAGATTATGTTATTTTATTAAACTTCCATTAGGCTTTTCCTTTTTATGATTGGAGCAGTTGCCCGGTTGGTTTCTTGGGGTGTTTTGTGCTTTCACCACAACGCTGATGAGTCCCCTCCTCTGCATTTGCAATAGGGTTTTGTAATGACTAAATCACAGCTGAATTTTCTGCTTTGTAATTAGATTCACCTATACCCCACACTTGAAAAACAGAATTACTTCACCTTCTATTGCATCTTCCACCTCCAGCTGAAAAAGCTCTATACAACCTGTTATGTACTCAAGCTCAAAATACAAAACCACAGTTCTGGGGCACTTAATGATTGGACCATGGGATGTTCATGGTTTTCTGATTGGTGGCCTCTGAGAGATGGATGGCAGTCAGTGAACTCTGGATGAGGAAGGTGCTGTGCTACAATAACTCTTTGTGAGGCAATAACAGCTGGTGCTTTTGGAACAGGAGTGTCTGGAAGGCACTGCCACTCTCTGAGTGGCCAAGTGACAACAACTGAGCTAAGCTGTTATCTCAAACTCACCCCCGTGCTCTCCCTTTAGCCAAGACAAAAATAAGAGTAGGGAAGATTCAGAGAAGGGGCAGGAGAGAGGGGACATGAGATTATTTAAGCCACAGGAAAATGCTTTTTTCTCAAGGCAGACTTGAAAACCCATATGGCTGTTCAGGAGTGTCTTAGTCTCCCTCCAGCTGCATCCCAAAGAGTCATCCTCCTCTGGTACAAATAGTGTAGTTTGCACTCTTAACTAGAAAAGCATGTTGAGTCCAAAGTGCCAAACTCTGCTTGCCAAATATTGCTACAGATCTAGAGCTTTTTTTCTTCTTCTGTTTCAAATTTTTGAGTTGCTACTCCTCAGCTTGGTAATGTTTTCCTACATGCACACTGGCATTCCCATTTGTGTCCTTCTTATTATTATTTTTTGTTATTATTAGCATTCCTGTTATTATTTCAGTCAATGTCTCACAGCTACATTTTTCTAATCTTTAAATTGCAGTGCAACATTTTTAATCCCGTTACATTATCTCTCCTCATGACTTGAATGAAGTATTTTCTTCAGAGATGTCTTTATTTTCTTTTTCTTTATTTTCTTTATTTTCTCTGTGTCTGAAAACACTCACATGGCTCAAACCCCGAGCCAAGCTATAGATAAACAGCTCATCTTAAACTGACCTTTGATTGTGCTTCAAAACAGTAAGGGACAAAGGAATTCTCATGGACTTGTAAATCCATGGTTGGTCTTTGATGATGGCACAATGCATGGATTCATTCAAAATTTGCAGCAGAACCCAAAAATTTTTTTGGACTTTGCAAAGAGTCAAACTTTTTAAAGGGCTTCACAACCTGAGTGCTTAACCATGTCAAGTATTCTTGCAAAAGAGTCTCTTGTGAGCAAAGGATGCTAAAGCAGGCTCTGAAATGCTACTGATCCAAATTGCTGCTTTTCTCTCTCTTATTTTGGATGTTTTTATCTTGTTGTGCACATTAAAGGGATGTGAGGGGTTTTTTTCCAGACTACTGTAAATTTAAAATAAATATTATTATTGATAATATGCACTAAGTTTATAAAACAGCTCAGTTGTGCTCGCTGGGGGTTTTAATCATTGTCAGAGGGGGTTCAGCACCTGCTGCTTTGACTTGTGATCTTCCAGTGGGAGCAGGTGCTGCATTTCTGCCTTTCTGCAGCTCAGGGAAGCTTGCTCAGATGAGGTTAAAGAACTGGTTCTGGCAGGATTATGTGTAGCTCATAGGTGAGGAGAAAAGGAAGGAAAATAGGAACAATTGTATGAATGTAGGAGAAATTAAAAGCTTCTCCTTGAATTTGTAAATAAAGTATTTCTGCAGTTCACTGAAGTTTAATTTATTATTTTCTTTTCCAGAAGCAGTAGGGGCAGGAGAGCACTGGAGAGGGGTTCCTAGGCCTTTAGGAAAAAGAGAATTTAAAAAAAAGCAATAGATCAATGCCAGGGAGGTGCCAATGGCTGCAGATGGGTCTGAGCATCCCAGAGCTGCCATTAGGGACAGTGGGGAGCTGTTGGGACACTAATTTAATGTACTTCTGCACTGTCTCCAGTCACATGTGGCTGGATTTATTTCCTCTTATTTCAGTCACCAGAGTTTTGGGGTCTCAGGTACTGAGATTTTACAGAAAGGAAGAAACCTCAGTTTAAAGACTCACAGAAAATAATTTATTTTCACACTCCTAAAATGGTTTTATCAGCCTCTGGTTTATTATTTGAATGACAAACAGGAGTTTAAATATAGGACAGATATAAATTCACAAAGCAGAAAGGTTGTTTCTTCTTCTTGTTATTAATTTGAGAATTCTCTTCTGTCACTGCCTGTTTTCCTTCTTAACACAGAAGTCACCCTGTTGGCCTGCAGCACATGCTGAGCCATGAGCAGAGGGCACATTTTACTGTCTTAGACAAGAGAAAATCTGTGAGGCAGCACTTCCAGTGAGTAACGAGGATTGTGAGGGTGCCACAAGCACTGACAGGACTGCTCTGGCTCTGCAGCATCTGCTCTGCTCCCCTCCTGCACTAATGTGCTGCTGGTTTCACAGCAAGAGGTGATGGCCAGGTGTCCCCAGCACGTTCCTGGCACTACCCAGCTCCTCTGGGCTTCCCAGCAGCTCCTCATCACATTGTCCCCACTCTCCCTGGAGCTGTGGCTCATGCAGCCAGCTCACTTGTGTGAGTCTCGCTTGGTGTGTGTCACAGACACCCTCGTTCCATCCTGGCAGCACTCCCAGCTCCTCGTACAGACCAGAGCATCACGCTCCTGGGAAATGCAGCATCTCCTCAGAGCCTGGGGTTAGTTCTGAAGGATCTTTGCAGCTGCTGAAGGCACCAAACAGCCCAGAAACTCAGAAGAGGGCTTTGCTGCTCCAAGCAGGGCAGGGTTTAATTGCCCGTGCAGCAGCACCTCTCCAAGCACGTGTTCCAGACAGCCAAAGCCCCAGAAACTTGATGCTCCATGTGAAGAACACAATGTTCACCTGGTGCTTGCTGCCAAGACTTGAAGGATGAATTTTGAGACCAGGGCAGCCTATAAACTCACACATTAGGCTGAGTCACTGTTCTGGCAGGATAGGTCTAATTTCTCTTTATATAAACTTATCTCCAAAGTACTTTATCATCCAGCAACTGCTCCAACACAACAGCCTCTGAATGGCTTAGCATTGCAGAAGCAATTATTTACATCAGGTGGGGGAAACAACTCTGTGGTAGGTCTTCCAAAGAAATGAAGCAAGCCCAGATATTTTATTTTTGTGCTTTGTTTTAATACTCAGCTCCCCTTTGGATGATTCAGATCTCGCAGTTTTCCACGCCAATTTGTCTTATCCTTCCCAAGAGCATTGGGTCAGTTCATGCAGATTTTCATAAAGGCTCCATCTCTTCCACAAACACACACGCACTGACACCACTCAGAAATGGCCCCTGGTAAACAAGAATGGTAATTGCTGGTAATTATAGGCTACGAGGAGGAGGGAGGCGTTTAAAAGAAGCTGCAGGCTTTGCAAGACAACAATTTGTAGCTGGATTAAGCTGGAATAAACCCAGGTCCCAGGAGTGAAAAAACAGCATTTCTAAGCCTAAAGCAACACTGGTCTGCCAGTTGGCTTGGAGTGTGCAGTGCCCAGTTGTAGTTCCAGGCCCTCTGGAAGCATTTAACAACCAAACATTAAGGGGACAGGAGTTTAACCCTTACATGCTGGAGGCCTGGGTTGTTTAGGGATTTTTGCCTGTATATATGAGTCCAGGAGGGTGTTTAACAATTTTTTAACCTAAACAGAATTTATTTTTCTGTAGTATTTCATGAACATCACTTTCTTAAAAAGCCACTTGAACAGTTAAAAGAATTAAGCTGAAATTCTTGGATTTCACTGGAAGGGCATCCTGTCCCTATCCATCAAGGCCTTGTCGCCAGCAGTTTTGCCAGGGATTTTGTTCTGAAGAGTGATGGACAGGCAAATGTTTGTATAAGTGTTTATTGTAGACTTTTTTACTCCAAGAGCAGATTGACTACAATGTTTATCTTGACAGACTTCGGAGAGAGGCTGTACAGGACAGGTATAATTGTGATTTTGGGCGGTGAATGCTTTGCAGAACGTTTCTCTCCTGGAGTGTTGGTATTTCCAGACTTGAGGGGATTGTCAGAGGTCAGTGTTTCAAAGAAATTAATCCCTGGTTTGGCCTATCCCAGAGTCGTTATGTCAAACAGCACAGTTTGTAGCACATGGTTTGTGCACTTGGGTAGTTTTTCTTTTTTCCCCCTTTTCTGGCTACGAATGCAAAAAGCAGATATAAATGTGAGGTTTTACAGAAAAGTGCTCACAGGAAAAAAAATTGTCCTCACAAAACCTGGGCAAACTTTAGAGGGGCCTGGAAAATGATTGGCTTCACCAGCATAACTCACGACTGTTAGATAAATATACACAGCAAAAGCGTGCTTTAAAATGATTTTAGTCTGCAGATCCCTGTGTAGAACTCCCTTGAAAGAGCTGATGCTATTCTGGAAGGAAAATATTCTGTTCAAGGTTGGGTTTTAGCAGAGGTTCAGGGAACTTGGTGCTTCAGAGGTGAACTGCAGGACAGGGGTGTGTAGGGTGGGATGGGGAAGGTGGTGTGGAGTCCATCAGGATCTTTTTCAGGTGGCTTTGATGCTACAGGAAATATGGAACTGCATCCTCAGTTTCTAATTGTAATCTCCTAGCATTCTCCTAGAGCATTCTTTAGGACATGCAAACAGATTAAAGGCTTGACAGAGTCTTTATATAATTATAATAATTTATCAATAAGGAGTATTCAGTGTCTTTTTAAGTATTCACTTTCCAGGAAAACACACGCAGCAGAAGAAATCATTTCAGGCTTAATGTATTTTGGGTTGTTTTTCAGTTGTTGAAATCACATTTTCTGAAGTTTTCCTTTAAAAATGCCAAGCTGATTAGTCTAGCTAGCTGCTTTCCCGGCCTAGCAGCCTCTTGCAGGGTTAAAGTAAAAAAAGCAACAATTGCTAGATCTTTTAATTTCTGAGCCTTGCTGAACGTGCTGCCTGTTAACCCCTGAGGACTGTGAAACATTTGTGCTCTGCAGGCCCGTGGCCAAGCTTAGCATGCCACAGATGAAGTAATGCCATACCTGTCCATCTGTTTGGCCTATTGCTTTACAATATTTGGAATAAAAATTGAATTTCGTCTCATTTTCTCTGACATTGTTTAGAAATAGACCGTTCTGACGTGTCAGAATGAAATGCAAATCACCCCTTTAGCAAACCAAAGTGTGATTTCTGACTGATATTTTGCAAGCCCTGACTGTTATGATTGCTACCCAGTTGTATATCCTCCCCTTCCTCCAGCAGAAAATGTAATGGAAAACGTAACCCTGACAATTACATACAGATGGCACCATCCCATGATTTCAGCTCTGTGTGGTGGCTTAGATTTCTGTGCTACAACTGGTGTAAATTAAATTGTAGTCATCCCCCTGCACATGGATTATATTGTATCTGCAGCAGCAGTGAGAGCTGCACATCTGCTGGGTGAGAGGCCGTGCTGGCAATATTCAATTTATTTGCCTGGGACACGCTGCAAGTGCCAGTGAGGGCCCAGGGATCCAGCTGAATTTGCTGGAGACCGTATGAAATGTCTCAGATCACCCCAGCCAGGATTTATCATCTCTGTATGGTGACAGAACAGGCTGGGGTGTAATTTTTTTCCTCATCTTCTCCCATGCTGGGAACAGCAGCCTTTTCCAATTGGAGTTAGGGGATCTGCTATGGGGTCGTCATGTTCAGGGGGAGAGAGGTTGGGTCTGTCCAAGCAGAGGAGGGAGGGAAGGGAAACAAGAGTCTGCACCCTGCTGCACCCTTGAAAAATCAGTGTTCTCTCTTTTCTTTCTCTTCCTCTTTTTTCTTTTTATCACAAATGCTTGGTTTTTCTTTTAAAAAGAATCAGAGGAGAAGGCTGTGGTGTCCCTGAGCTACACACAGGATCCCCAGTGACAGCCACTGTGGCCAACACAGCACTGCTGTCACTTGTCCCTCCTCAAACCTGGCACAGTTCTTCAGCCTCAGGAGACTTGGTCTTCAGCTGAGCTAGGTGAGAACATCTTTTAGAGGCAAGATGAAATGATTTTGGGGCTTGTCAGAAGAGTCAAAACATCAGCAGTAGAGCTTATCCATCGGTGTTCCCAGGGCTCTTGCTGTAGGGATTCAGCTAATTAAAATTCCTTTTACCTACATTTTCCTTTACTGCTTCAGGTGGTTATAAGAGCCTTCATTTCATGTCCCCAACTATTCTAATGTGTAAACCAGATGCTCTGCTCCACTCTGAAGTGGCAGCATTTCAACAGTGGATCAAATGATCCTCCAGCATGAGATCTGTTACTGGCTTGTGCCTTCGAAGATTGTGGCAAGAATTTTAATGAAAAGTCTAAGAATAACATGAAATTTTAAGATTGTAAGTCTTTGTGCGGTATGAAGTGCCCGTTTTATTTGATTTTACCTTCTTTCCATCCCATGGGTATGTGTGTGTTTATGTGTGTGTATATATCTCAATAAATTAAAGCAGGAGCTCTTTCTAAAGACCTGGCTGTGTGATTCATGCATGGAAAAGGGACAATACCAAACATGTGAGTTGTTACTGTGAGGTTACGAGCCCAGTCTTATTCCCAGGGAAATTGGTTTAAAGCAAGGCCTACATCCTTAATGTTTTCTGCAGAAAAGCCTGAGACAGTAACCTTAGGAGAATGAAATGTGAAACCCCCGGGGCGATTTAAGTAGGGCCACAGTTGAAAAGCAGCAAGAACAGGTTCCCTTTGTACTTGTCTGAGCTGCACTTGGCATCCCTTGGGGCAAATGGAGAGAATTTCAGCCTTCAGTGTCTACACAATCCCTCATTTTTCGGGAAGCTCGTTACAGAGGAATGCTCTCTGTTCTTGTGAGCCTGGAGTGGAAGGTGATCACTGATTAAAGCAGAGGCTTTTGATTAAATGATGAGGCTACTTTAGTGATTAAACCCACAAAATAAGGTATTTTGGAGGGTGCTTTCTGCAGGAGCTTGGGTAGAAGGGTCAGTGGTGGTTTTGGTGGTTGGGAAGGTGCACAGCTTGGAAGGGGAAATTACAATTTCAGGATTATGCCAGTATTCATCTGTAACCAGATCTCTGTTTATTTTTGTTTCCTGAGATGCTGTCACAGACATGTATTGTATTTACCTTTCTTTCTCCAGACACACAATGCTGTGTCACTCATCACAGATAAAAGGCTTCAGTGTCCTTGGATAATTACGGAAGTTTTATTAGCTGTGATGAAACAATGATAAAAGGTATCAGGGCTTTGATTCCATCTTTTGGAAGGGAGCCTATTTTTTCATCCGCATTTTCCTTTTATTGGAGCAATTTTTAAAGGACTGGTAATTTTTTAGGAGTCAAACTACCCATTTCCATGAAGCTTTTACCCACATTCTCAAGGCATTGACTTCTGTAATCACCATAATTAGCACTGCACACAGACCCACTGTTGCAGGATGATTCATTAGTGGGAGGGCACTGAAATCTCCTGTCCAGTAATCTCAGTGCACAGAACCACAGAGGTTTTGTTCACCAGGACAGGAACACTCTGGTTTATGTGTAACTCTGCTCTGGTTTGTGTGTGCAATCCCAGCTCTGTGGAACTCCTATAAAATCGTGGAAAAAAGGCTCTTCTGCTGACATTTGTTTCTATGTATTTTGCTGAGTTGCTATGCTTGCATTTTTTAGTGTTTACATGCTGCAGGGATGTAAAAAGCGCAATGTTATGGGGGAAAGGGCAGGGTTTGCTTCAAATTATCATTGAAAGAAAGAAAAAAATGCAAAGAAATGTCAGGAGATCTTGATGAACACGTTTCTGCGGGAACTGGAAAAGAGACCAAGCCACAAAATTGAGAACTAGATCCAGATTCCATATCCTTCAGCCTCACCCCTAAGGGGATGAGAAATTCAGGGCTGAAATACCACAAGTTTGGATGAAATTTCTTGACTTCAACCCCTCTCTCCACAGCCTGGTTACACTGATAACCTCCTCATAAATGTTAGTACAGCAACACCTCTATCTGATTGTTGTTTCTGAGCATAACAAGAGCGTTTGCAATCAGATTAAGCATAAATGTAATTTCTTCCTGTTTTTTTTCCCATTACATGAATGCGTTGTTTGAAACAAGCACTTATGCTAAATATTACTGAGTTGCCTACAAAAACATTGTGAGATGTTTTCTGCTTTTAAATTCTAACTCAAAAAATCATTGAACTTGTTTACACTCTGGCCCTTTAACCGATAAAACATAAATTAGTGGTTGTAAGAGGCAAACGTGTCAGTTTTTGGACTGAAAGTAAGAGGGTTTTTAAATCTGAAAAACTAATTTGATTCCAAGCCAAACCAACCCACAAGACAATACCAGAAGCTGCATTTAACTAAATAATCCAGCCCTTTTCTCCCAACTATTTAGATAAATGAATATTAATGTCAGAAATTTGTGATACTGCTTTTAATTTCTAAATATCTCGATGACAGTAAGTGAGAACTAGTTGTAACATGTCTTTGGGTACCACAGTATTTCCCCTTCCTGCATAGCAACACTTAAGATAAAGCAAGAAAGAAATCTTCCTCTGAATTTTAAGATTCACATTAGTGTTGTTATAATTATAATTAAATGAAGGTGGGGTTTGGTGTCTTGGGTTGGCAAGAAGTGTCTGCAGGAGATGAGAGGATGTGTTGATGCCAGAGGTGCTGGTATTTGACCCAGCTCCCGGTACCTGCTGGGATCCCCAAGGTGTGATTAAACCCCAGAGATTGATGCATTTTTGTCCTTCAGTATTGTACAGAAAATGGTCTGTCCCTGGACCTTTGGAATTCTGAGAATTTCAGGAGCTTTAATAATTTAATTTATTATGTAAAACTCTGCTAATTATCTTCACAGTCAGAATGTTCTTCCTATTTTCTCTCTTCTGGCTGAATTCCTCTGATAAAATAGAAGTGAAACAGTGCAATGATGGGACGAGGAACCACATTTCTTACTAAGGGTAGCCAAGACATAAAGATGAGATAAAAAGACTCAGGAACAAGAATACATCAAATCAGCCTGAACCTGGCTGTCTGCCTTGTGCCTTTTCTCCTCCGTCACAGAGGTACCTGCTTGTCTCTCTCTAAGTCAGAAGTTCTGTATCATTGGTCTGCTGCCAGGTCAGCTATGACAAAAGAGAGTTTACTTTCTGTAAAGAGAAAATAACTGTTGAACAGGCAAAACTACGTATTTTATATTGAAAATATATATATATATATATAATTGTAATTATATAATTATTATAGAATATTTTTATCAGAATTATATGCAGCACCAGTTCAGCTGGTTCAGCCATACCTGGTCATTAGAATTGGCCATACCTGGCAGTATAACTGGCTTTCAATAACAATCATCTGTTTATAACTAAAGTTAGTTCAGTACCTTGACTTTGGTCAATTAATTTATTGATTAGGACTAGGAATATTATAAGCTTGGAGTAAGAGTCTCATTTATTGCACTGTTTTACTCTGTTAGAGTGTTGCAATGCATTTAAAAAGACATCTAGTAGATAAGGGTGATATTTAGGTAAATTTAATCTGATCTGAGTTCCGCAGAACTACCTTGTCTTCACCTGTTGATCTCAAAAGCAGGAACACAAAGCTGTCATTGCACCAGAGCAGCAGCACCTGAACTCTGAAACACGTGAGGATGATAATTACCTTCAGCCTCTCTCCATGGATCCTGGCTTCTGACAGGACTCCCACCAATGGATAGAAACGTTGTGCTAGTAATGAAGATGACCTGGGTTTGTAAAGAGCTTTTTGGTTTTTAGGGCTGTCTGTCCTGGGGTTGTGTTCTGTTCCAGCAGCAGCCCAGGAAGGGCTGTGGGAGCCCAGGGGACCAGGCTGGGTGGAGGCAGGAGGAGGAAGGTGCTGGAGAAGGTCAGGAGGCTCCAGGGTTGCCTCTCCCAGCCCAGCCATGAGCCAGGGCCGGTTGGTGGGGCACAGGAAGGGAAGTGGCTGAAGGTGTTCGGAGACTTAAATCATCACAGCTGCCTTTTTCCACCCGGTTTTGTTCTGCCTCCTCTGAATTCCGACACCTACACAGTGCTCTGTCTTTTCAAAACAATGTTGGAGTTCCCGACATTGAACTCTGCAAACAAGTGTGTTCTCAATTAAGGGAAGAACTTCTCCTGCCCCCCCTGCTCCATCCCAGCCTTGGCTCAGATGTGCCGGCCTCCAGAGGAATCACACCAGCACATTTTTCATAAGGTTTCCCCCTCCCAAAATCCCATCGAATGGCTGTTTCTTATAAACCAATGGAGATAATTTCATGGCTTTTCCCTTTCATGGCCACCCACCTCCTCTTCCCAGCTAGCTTTGATATAAAAAGACAAATCCTTTCCCATTCACATCAAAAGCAGGAGGGTCGCCCTGTGTCACCTACCCTGGGATTTTGACTCAAGCTTTTGGAAAAAAATTAATGGAAAGAGCAACTTGGTTTTAACTCCACCACAGTGTGTGTCACCAAGAGTTTTCAGGGTCATTGACAGATCAGTTTCATAGACCAAACAGATAAATAGGCACTAGTTATTCTTTATTATTATTGTTCATAATTTGTTCATGCCATAAGTGTGCTGAGTGCACGGCGGGGATACCAGCCCTTCCTCAGGGAACACAGGGTCTAAGCTGGACATATGTTTTGTATATTTTCAGTGTGTATTCAGGCACCTCCAGCACTGGATAGGCACTTTCAAAAACAAATTTGAAGTAATAACAATAACATGCTGAGTGATAACAACAGGCATGAGGGTGAGAGGAGGACGAGGGTTACAAAAATAAAGATCATGTGAATTGTTTGCTTTATGTCACACATGAGGCTTGGGATCTCTCTGTTTTTCTTTTTCTTTGAATGCTTTTGTCATTCCTTTCTCTTTGGCAAGAAAAGCTGACAGACTTCAGAGGCAGAGGAATTGCTGCTGGAGTGAAGGAGCAATGAAGCAGAGGAAAGGGGCTGCTCCTGCTGATACCTGAGAAACCTCTGGCCTTGCTGCAGGCTGAGGGCTGACTTAGAGAAGGGGAAAGAAAATCTGAACACAATATCTACAATCTCTGGTGTATGAGGCTGTCCCTAGTATGAGGCTTAACACTGATTTTTCTGAGGGGTAAAACTAGAAATACCTTTCTTCGTTCTTATTCCAGATGCCTCGAACAATTGTGGAGGTTTGTGAAAACAAGAGAAAAACTGAGTGAAGTTCCCAGGACTCAGCACTGGTATTTCAGTGTTCATTCTCAGCACATTTACCTGGTTCTACATGTACCTGGTGTCCTTCCCTGAATCTGCTCAGTGCTTGGAGCAATCCCTGCATATGGTGGATGTTTCTAAGACACCTTTAGCCCCAGACAAGTGCTGAACACCCTGCTCTTCTGAATGGTTTAATGTTTGTCAGCTCTATCCCTGAGCATCTTTCCTGGTGCATGATACCAGGAGCTCTGTGTAAGCTGGAGAGCTGTTTGCTCCTGGGGGTCAGGAGGCTCTGGAGAACTGTATACACACTGGAGGATCTCCTGAGGAGCACAGGCAAGTCCCAGTTCCACATCTCCCTCCCTGTGCCGGGCAGAGGGGACAGCCCAGCCCCAGCACAGATTTGTGTTTACGTTTGCCCTGGTTGCTGGGCCAGCCCTTGGACAGAACCAGGAGTCACTTGGACTTGTGGTGGGAGTCACTGGCTCTTACTTGGTCTCAAAAGTGAGGTATAAATTAACTACTTGCTTTGACAAGGTTGTCATTACACAAACGCCTTTTTCCCTGCGCCTTACATGCTGCAAATCCTTTCTATTTCAGCATATTCCCACCACTGCATTCCCAGTGCCAAGGTCTATGCCTGCCAGGAGAAGTGGTCTATTTGTGCTTTTGTTTCCAGTTAATTCTATTTTTTTCCTCATCAGCTCTTGAGAAATGCTGTGGCCTGTAGAGATAGAACACATTTTTGCATTTTCTCCATTGCGTGAAGGAGTTAGCTGCTAATAAAGCCAATTCCTTTATCAGATGCTGCTTGCAAAAATATTTGTAACACATGCTGGAACTAATTTTTTTATCAGTTATTTGCTTCATGTGGGGATTACAATGGGCTGTGCTTCATCTGATAACTTTTGCAGCTTATTAGATGTGAATTTACTAGCTGTGAACAGTTGAATAATATAAAACTCACAGAAGAAACAAGCTGCACCATCACTAGTGTAACGATCTCTCTTAAATTAGCTCTGGCCAAAGTTCATATTTCACAATCCACTAAATAGCTTTCTTATGGATCATAAGATGAAGATACACTGAGTGAGGCAACTGAGTTTGTAATATCTTTGGGATAAGGTGAACACTTTCTAACAGATCATGACATTATCAAAGTGCTATTTGAAATTGGCTCCATATGCTGCAGCAATGCTGTGAGATTTCACCCAGAATTTCATTTTCAAATGTTTTCCATTCAAGTTCACTGAGGGTAAATTGGAAACACTTGGGTATATCCCACTTATGGACCTGTTAAGACCCACTTAATTTTAACATGTGGATGTGCAGAGAGAGAGGAAGGAGAGGGGAGCTGTAGGATGGGGTGAGCAGGAATGACTCTATCTACTGGTGGCTTCAGAAAATCTGAACAGCGTGTGTTGGATAGGGATTGCACAAGCACTGCTGTAAAACCCCCTCACCAGTGCATGACTTGTGTGAAGGATGAGATTTTTCTCTGAAGGGGGCAAGAGTCAGCCTTTGGCTCTGCCTGCTGCAGGTGGCAGCAGGCACCAAGGAAGAGCCAAGGCAGAGCTGCACTGGAGCTGTGCTGTGGCTGGCAGGCTCTGGGCTGGCTGCAAACCTGCCCTGCCAATGCAGGATCTGCTCAGG